>NC_143551.1:117922500-118035000 GCF_054136105.1 Typopeltis vanoorti | reverse complement strand
TTTAAAAATAAAAATGAAAAAATAATAACTTCGCCTACCACATATATATATATTACTGCATAAAAGTCCATTGGCTACTAGTTAGTGATTTTTGTTATTGTCGTTGTTGTTGTTGTTGTTAACTAACGAATCGCTTGAGAAGAGGAATAATGCTGTGAACGAACCGACCCAGTCCGGTTAAGTGTCAGAAATATATCTATTACGTTTGGCTGTTGTTTGCACTTCATTTATAATCATATGTCATATAAAGATAACGCCTTCGTTGCGCAATTTGAAGAAGGAATGTACGTTGCGCCCTTCGATTAGAAAAGACTTAAGTTCGATTCTCGTCGTGACGGGAGGAATTTTTATATGGACTGTTTCAATTGAAGGTGAGTTGGCCGATCTCATACAGAGGTAGCAGGGTTTTTTCTCCCGGAAACTCGGGTTTTTCATCCCGCATGCAGACAAATCGGCCCTTCAGAACACACGCAATTTACAGAAGAAAAAAAATACTAGTTGTGGTGGTGGGTGATAGATGGCGTTGATGTGGATGATTGGTAGTAGAGATTCCGTGTAGTGGTGGAGTTGGAGAGTTGTATAGTGGGTGTCTTCCTGCGGTGAGTTCTCAGACTCCTTGGTCACGAATGGTAATGATAACATATTAATGTACTATATTGAAAAGAAATACAAATTGATGCACAAACCATCGAATAACATTTGTTTATTGTAGTTGTTTGAGCAGCTTCATTAATTCGTAAATTTAACGATCGTCTATAATGTATATGATACAATACTCATTTTACTAAAATAAAAATTATAAAAATTATAATACATTCGAATCGTTTCTGTTTCAAATTTGTAAATTTACATTTCTGAATTTCCACTACATTTCTCGAATCTTGAACTGTTTCTCCCGGGATTCGAGATACGAAAGATTTGAATTTTTTTTTTCTGGAATTTTGTCCCTGCCGGGAATTCCCGGGACTGAAACTCTAGTGGTACATGACTATGTAAAAGCTACAATACGCATGCTAAATGACTAAATGACATTGTACAGCACTGGAAATGGGAATTGGATTAGATTAATGGACTTGATTTCAAGTTCTCTGTCAGTCTTTCAATCTTTTTTTATGAAAAAAAAAAGTGAAAGTTTGACATGACAGGCTTCGGAAAACAAGTGTATCAGGAAAATAAATAAATAAACAAAAACATGGATTGAAATAAAATCCAATCAACAGATCAGAGAAAAATTACACAACAGTATTTTAATAATAACAAGAATCAAAGATAAATAGTTATAGTCATATGTACATGTATTCAGAAAGCGTACTGAAAGATTTCTTCATATTCTTCAAAAAGGAATTGTATTAGGAAAGATATTGCTGTGAAGACCAAGAAGGAAGTATATTTAAACAACTACGGATTTCTAGTCTAATCTGTAGACAGATAAGACTAGAAATTCGCTATTTGTAGTTGTCGTATCCTCAACCGGTCTTAGACAAATGAATGATGGTGATGAAAGTCTGTACAAATAGCTACTTCTTCAATAGGAACTACCCTGTGGATAAAATTACTAATTTAAAAATAATAAAATAAAAAAATACTTATGACAACTTTTCTGATTCCACAATGCTAGACTGCCAGAAGAAAGACCGTTATAGGTTGGATTCTATCGTCAAGAGTTAGGCAGGCTTTGGCGCAGTCAAATAGGAATTTCTCCCAGGAACTCGAGTTTTAATCCTGCAACTCAGAAAATCGACTATAGAAATCCCTTTATTTCAGAGAATAATATAAGAGCTAAAGTTGGGGATCACGAGATGTCATTAATTGTTTGTTATATTCTCATTCCAATGATTTTCTTGGATAAAAATAAACAAAGACACATAACAAGTTGAAACAAAAACATGCAAAGGTATAAGAAATTAAGATTAAGAACAAGGCATAGGGTTGCCTTGTTCTTAATTTTTGCAGTTCTTAATTTCTTAAATTTTGCGGATATTATTAATAAATTTATTTTAATTGTAGTTTTTGTTTTGTTTTTCATTTTGACTTTATTTGGATTTAATTTATTGACATATGAAACTTAGAAGTCGTTTACTTTTTTTCTTAGTTAGCCGAGTGGTAACGTATCTACTCTCCTACTAACAGACTATGGATTCGAATTCTGCGTAGTCATAGATGTTTCTGAATGTTTTTAGATAGTAGATGTGATTGGTGTTAGACTATCGACCTGCTTATTGGAGGCCTGAAGTGGTTTAAAAAGTGTCATGTTTGGTCTTGGTCTTTAGAGAAGAGGTTCCGGATTATGTAAAAAATAAAAAAAATTAAAAATGATAAAGAGAGGCCCTTACTGTACTAATGTATTATGGGTTTACAACCTTTCTTGGATGGGAGGCGCAAATATAAGGTTTATTTATTTATTTATTTCAGAGGTGCAAAAAGAAAGAATGTTTCCTGATTAAGCATTACAAAACGCGGGGAAAAAACTCGAAAAAGTGAAGTTTGGATTCACGACTACCCATCAACGTTATGAATAAGCATTTATTATTATTATTATTATTATTATTATTATTATTATTATTATTAAAATAATAATAAAGCAACAAATAAATAATATCAAAATATGCATACGACGAAGCCGTATTTTTTGAATAATACAAAACATAATTTTAGATATAGTGTACAACGAAAAGATATTCTATAGAAACAAGTGATACTAAAATGACGCAGCTTAGATGCTGGATGAAAAGAAACACGTACTACTTAGCTAACACAGCAGGAAGGAGAGGGGGAGGGGAAACTCACATCTGCACAAAACGCTGTGAAACAAACCCAGCATCTGATTAACGGGATGCTGGATTGTACACACAAACCCATTGCTTTTCGGCTTCATAAAAACAGTCAAACCATTCCAAAAGCTTGCAAATGATTTTCATCAGTGAATTGTCGACTCCATTCTAGAACTACAGAAAAGATTCCCACATTCACAAAGCGTGTTCCTCCATTCAGACTACAAGCAAATTGGTTTCCAATCATAAGATAGGCAGAACGTTTTCCCTGTAGCTAATCAATTCGAGCCCACGAAAGATCCAGGAATCGATGTCATCAGCTCAAAGGTATTAAATTATATATAGCTAGCCTAGTTGATCATACTAAAATTAATAAATAAAAACCTTGATATTTACCTAACACGTTAAAGTCCATTCAGATCATATTTGTATACAAATAAGGGGGGGGGGGATTTCAATAGCTATACTACCAGTTACTAAACAATGGAACGGATCGTTTTTAGCAAACTTGCTACATATACAGAAAAACCGTATTGTGATTCCAAAATCACAATACGGTTATCCGAAGAGTAAGTTAAACACAACTCTCTTGGAGGATTTCATAGGTCTTTTATCATCGCAGCTTAGATAAAAACAAAATAGTCACGGTCATCTTTATTGGCCTATCCAAACTATTTGACATACTCATAATTATAACTCAAAAACTCTCCTCGAAAAAACCAAGACATATTGAAATAGATAGACCCCTGCATGCATAATTCAGAAGTGCAAAACACAAAAGAAATCTCACGTATCGGATTAACAGCAGCAGCATTAGAGTGTCACCAGTAAATAACCTGTGGAATCTTATAGGGAGCAGTTCACTCTCCTATCCTTCTCTACATCTACATGCATGATATGATATTCTTCAGCTGTCTACTAGAAGATCCTACCTTTCAGAGGTAGGATCAACTAGTACGAAAATGATACAGCTATGGTATCTGTCACTTTCAACCATGCCATACGACATTAATCTAGTGACTTACCATAAACTTCATCCACAAAGTTAATGATATTCAGAAATTTCCTGAGCCAACTGTTGACACTAAATCCGTAACAATTTGGATTCAGCATCCTCCCTCAATTCTTACACAGAACACATTTACACCAATAAAACTACTACTTCCCCTTAGATTAAAACAATGCGACATCTTGGAATTGACCTCGATATCGATCCGAAATAGCCACATGCCATTTACAAAACAAACTCCGGATGATAGCAAACTAATTACACAGATTAAAAGAAACTCCTAAACTAAAATGCTTTATATGAAAACGTCTTGAGGCACGCTATAACAAACGTGCATTCTATGCAGACTGTAAACGAAACAGATTAATACCACTACTTTATAAAATGCTAAAACTGATCTTTTGCGAGAAGAAGCACAAAACAACACAATATCCAGAACTACATATCAGATAACAAGACCTCAAGCAACTAAATATATTAACATACAAAAATATCTACAGGAAAGCATTCATTCCCCCAGAATTTTTATATTCGAGATACGTAAAACAAACTACGATCACAGAAATAGAAACTTTGTAAACTACAGTAGCCTTAAAAAGGGGGACCTTAAGGACAACTATGAAACATAAGATGCGCTTTACATATACCTACAGATCTAATGAAACATTATATGAGCTCAGGTTTTCCATTTCAGTAACACATCGCGCGCGCGCGTGTGTGTGTGTGTGTGTGTGTGTGTGTGTGTGTGTGTGTGTGTGTGTGTGTGTGTGAGAGAGAGAGAGAGAGAGAGAGAGCTTATCTGCGCGCGCTCGATAAGCTCAAAGTTTCTAAGATGTAAGGTGATACATTACACTCGAGCCAGAAATGATAGTATTACGTATTGCTTATATAAAGCAGAATTTGTGAAAAGAAATATTAGAATATTACCAAATTACATTATATTCGATGGATAATATTTATTCAGATAATCTATGTATGTATGTGGACACATATGCAAGGCTCGACAAATTATGCGAAACGCTATTCGTCATGTAATACATGTACTGGTCCATTAACCCCATTTTTTAAATATAACCCAATAGGTCAACAGGAGTTCTAAAAAGTGATTAATGCTCTATTTTTTTTCCCTTAATTCTGTTAGAAAGGTTTTTTTTATATATATTTTTAAATAAAAAATATTCTATTTTGTCAAGTCTGCAGCTATACTCGCCAGCTGGCAAAATCTACTCACTACGGGCGAGTGGGCAATCTCATTTGTTGACGACTGAATTATATGTATTATAATGTAAGTAATATATATATGAAGAATAAAGTCTGAGTGATTGGGGAAAAAATATTATCATTACTGTTGTTATTATTCTGGCATGTCTATGGAGTATTAGGACTCATTGCTGGAAAATTGCACCTACGATTATTTATCCAAAGGCTACAGATTTAGTGAGATGTGTTCCGATGAATATTTCTGTCAGGCAAAAGTGGCATAATTTCAGCTTATAAACAATAAACAAATAAAATCCTCTAACGCCTTTTATTCCTCAAAAATACAGGATTAAAGGGCAGAACTTCTTTAGCCCTAACTACATTTTTTAAGATAGGCAGACAGTCAGTCCCATCCTTCAAGCCTTCACTAATAGTGAGGCCAAGATATCAATAAATCAAAGCTTTTCCAGAGAGAGAGAGAGAGAGAGAGAGAGCGAGTATGGCAACGACCTTGTGGTCCTAAATCTTAACACTCATATTTTCTGTAATAGTGTGAGATCAATGGTTCTAGGAATGGGCTAAATAAAGACTTATTAAATGTTCCTCTGGTTGGCTAAGAGAATCGAATTTATAACAGTCTTTCTTCGGGTGGCCTGGCGCTATTTCAACAAGTCTACCCAGACACAGAATTTTCGTTACTTGGCTTCAGAGTCGTTCTGTTTTGATTATATTTTGCACTGCAGTTCTCATACCCAGCCTGAAACTGCTGTCAAATTCTGAAGCTCATGCCTTGATTTCTCATGCGTTATGGATATCACAGACTCACTCTATCATTATACATGTAAATTAACAGAAACATCACTATTAATGACAGTCTTTGCAATAGAACTCGAATAATTGTACGTAATTTTGATAGCCTAATTCTTAAGGCAAATAGAGAAATGGAGCAATATTCAGGATAAATCTGAACACAAAATATGATAACGAAATGTAGTTTGTACTTAGTTATTTCCAGTTAGATTCTTCAAGTAGATGATTACTGAACTATGCACTGCTCTGAGCATTCAAAAACTATCGTCAAGTGCAAGTGACCTTGAAAGACTCGGAAACTTCAATTTGTCATTTCATACCTTTATACGGCTGCGCAATAGCTCTCTATGATCACGACATGTGCTTTTAGAAATCATCGTAAAAGCTGTTTTAAAAGATGTCATTTAATGTTTTTGAACAAATTCCTTCGATTTATTTTAGCACTGAAATGAGGAATAACGCTGATTCCATTTAGCATTGCAATTCTCACTGTAAAACTAATTGCTGCTGAAAAAGTTCATGCTCCCTGCCTTTATTTTCTGATGAAATATGGGTGCTGGACGTATACTTTTTTTATTATGATTTCCTCACTAGACATGTAACGTTTTCATATTTTGACCATATTATTATTATTATTATTACGTAACACCTCAAACGAATTCAAGCACTCATCGCGAGAGGGCACTCTACTCCACTCCGCTACACACATCTGACTAGTTCTCCCTGTTACTTAACTCTCCTAATACATACAACTACCATTAACGCCATCTACTGCACATCACCGCCACCAACAGTATTTTTTTAAACTTGAGTGTGTTCTGAAGGTCGATTTTCCACGCGGGAAGAAAAACTCGGGTTTCCGGGAGACAAAAAACTACCGTATGAGACTGGCTAACTCACCTTCAAATGAAAAAGCCCATATAAGGATTCCTCTCTTAACGAAGAGAATCGAACCCAGGTCTTTTCCAGTTAAAGGGCGCAATATACCAATATACACCAATGCAGTAACCCTCTACTGCAAATGAAAAGTTAAAACTTCAAATACAAACTATTTAAAATGGAAAAAGATATTCGCGAAATTGGCTGCAAATAGTTTACAGAGAAATATACAGAGAAATATCAAGAACTCATGCTGAACAAACAGTTGGAATTTTTCTGTTATTTCTGACCGTTCTTATTATCCTGCGCATGATCAGTATTTCGTATTTTTTCTATTTCTGTATGGCACAGATCATTCCCCCCCCCCCCTTTGTTGATTCGTTTTATAATTTTGAACAACAAAGCAAATATCTGTTTTATATATTTAATAATTTAAAGCAAACATGGTTTAATAATAAACGCTTGCTTTATTATTTGAACGTATGCTTTATTATTCAAGATGGTTTAATATTTAATGTTTATTATTAATATTACAGTCTCTATTTCATTTCCGTTTTACCAATTATGCCACAAAGACATGTCAGCGTTCAAATTATTAAATGATTAGTATATTATTATTATACTGAGCGAAAGGACATCCCCTAACCCCTTTTAATATATTTTTATAAAGAGAATTTAATGACCGAAACCGGTCATTAAATTTCGGTCATTATATATATATATATATATATATATATATATATTTTTTTTAAATAACGAAACCTGTGGTGCGATCATAATTAAAAGAAACACACGTATTAACCAGAGTGAAAATTGTTTAATTGTAAATATTTCATCCTAAGTATCTTAGGACATCATCAGTACAGTAGTTTAAACAATAATAGGAATAACATACAGTTAGGGAGCATGATTACAATAGAATCTCATTAAACGTGCGTAACGTGTAACAGAAGCAAAAATAAATAAATAAATAAATAAATAAATAATAATAATTATTATTTAACACAATTTTGTATGACAATTTCCCATACTTTAGGAACAGTAAGAACGTCGTTGCGGTTTAAATTTGGTCTGTGTAGTAGGGCTTCAGAGCTTTCTTTGTTTATATAAAGATCTATGTAAAAGTTTAGACTTTTCCCAATGGATCATATAAACATGAACGTTTATACAAAGAAAGCTCTGAAGCCCTACTACACAGACCAAATTTAAACCGCAACGACGTTCTTACTATTCCTAAAGTATGGGAAATTGTCATACAAAATTGTGTTAAATAATAATAATTATTATTATTTATTTATCTATTTATTTATTTTTGCTTCTATTACACGTTACGCACGTTTAATGAGATTCTATTGTAATCATGCGCCCTAACTGTATGTTATTCCTATTATTGTTTAAACTACTGATGATGTCCTATGATACTTAGGATGAAATATTTACAATTAAATAATTTTCACTGATATATATATATATCAGTGAAAACATAGAAAACATATGTATGTGTGTGTGTGTGTGTGTGTGTGTGTGTGTGTGTGTGTGTGTGTGTGTGTGTGTGTGTGTGTGTGTGAAGACAATTTAATTCCATTGAAAAAAATAACATTACCTATCTTCTGTCATACAATCAACCTTGTTTCAGATATTATTTGCAATGAAATTAATGACTTTACAGTGCAAAGCCGCTTGCCCTGGAAAGGGCAGGGGATTCTTCAGTGATCCAAGTCGCGTGGAGCAAAATCAAAGCCACATCGGAAAGTAGGAAGAATGTTCTATCATTTTCGCTGCCACCGTGCCAAAAGATTTTTCACCAGTTGTCTTGCCGTGTTTGGCAGTGTTTTGTCATGCCGCATAAATTGGGAAGCGCCAGTAATGAAATGCGGACGCTTTTGTCCATTGTGGATGATGACATGGATATTAAACGCCACAGTTGTACACCATTTTGATGTTATTGGATTCTTGGTGAGTTTTTTTGGGGACGTAGAGGTCACGAATGTTTTCATTCTTTCTCATGCTCATGTCGTCTCTGAGACGTAAATTCGCATTCAATTTTCGCAAAACATACGGTGCCCAAATATGTCATTTTCGTTGTGGGAACATTCAAGATGAAGGCTGGATGTGCCACTTATATCCAGCCTTTTACGCTCCTCTGTGCTTTTGGACCCAACGAGACACGCTTTTGTGCTTCCCGATGATATCTTCATGATGTGCACTGGCCTTTCCCTTCACCATCACCACCACAGTCAACTGACGCGTCGACGACCATCTGTTCACTTCCAACAGTCATCTTTGAAGCTGAATGTCGTCTGGAATGTTGTACTGTACGTTGGCGTAGTGTTCCTATCCAGACTAAATGGTTTCACCCACGGTTAGACCGCATGCTTCCTTCAGGCATCACGAATATTCCTTCACAATACGAATACATATGATCTCAGTTTTGATCCAGGAATTTATCGAATTTCATGAATGTCTTAGGGGTTCGTACTACCAGACATCGACACACACACACACACACACACACACACACACACACACACACACACACACACACACACACACACACACACACACACACATATATATATATACATATAAAATCAGCTAACGTCTTTTTATTCCCGTATATGGGAGTAGGCGAGGCCATTTAGTCCTATCTAACTTTTGGAGACTGAGTGGGCAGTTCAATCTCCACTGATACCAATCAGAGATAGATGGCCCAAGGCTGTCACTAATTAAGCGGTACACAGTGAAGAGAGACAGCTCAAATGTGCCGCCATCTCGTGGTCCCTAACCCAAACACAATATATTTAATGTCTGAAATAATGTGGGTTCTACGGTCGATTTTCTTGAGTTTACGGAACGAAAAACCCGAGTTTCCGGGAGGAAAAACCCGCTTGCCCGTGCCAGAGATCGACTAACTCGGGAACCGGTCGAAAAAAGGCTTAGAAAAATTTCCTCTAGTATGTATATATATATATATATCTGAGACATGGCTACCTAGCAGTTCTGAGTGAGAATGGACACTTTCCATTATAAATATATATATATAATAAAAGCTGCAGTCAGTTAACACTTGAATTTGTGTGTAAAGAAAATGTTTATTCATAAATCAATTTTATTTCGAAATGGATTATTTTTATTAATTCTTAAGTGGAACTCAGGAAAAGACATTGCCTTCTATTCGTTTTTTGTAATTTCGAAAATTTAGAATTATAGAAAAAATCCTAATAAACTCAAAGAAATGTAATGACATTTATTATTTTATTTTGTACCCTAAATTTGTTTTCTTTTTGTGGAATGTAAAAATGTGGAACAAACTCACATAATAAATGGAAACACATTTAAGACAATGATATTTCTGCAATGCTTTTTCATATCACGTGGCTATCCAAATCCCCCCTCCCCCTTCCTTTATCCTTTCCGCTGGGCTCTTCATTTAAGCTTAATCATGTTACATACATTTCAATAGATTGTGACTGTGTAAATCTCATTGTCGGTCAATGTGCATGTATGAAATATGTGATCAGCAGAAACATCAGACAATTATAAGCCATGCTTTCCTAGACTCTTGATTGGAAACGAGAGAAAAAAGAGTGAAAATTGTTTCTTCACCGAAGGAAATAATACAGCGGCAAAAATCTTATTCTTGGAAAATAATTCGTTATTCTATCATTATTCAGTCTTTGCATTTCTTTTCATTTCCTACAGTAGTTTAACGAGTTTAGGATAGTGTAGACTGATCAGAGTTTGCATTCTTGAATTTATTACGTTGAAAAATTCCTTTTGTGTTCTTTATGACATTTCGAATTCAGTAATTCGAAGAAATATCGCACTAGTACATTTCAAGAAAACAGTGATTTACTAATTGGACAATAATCACTGACAAAACAACGGAAAACAAAGCTTTACTTTTTTTTTCTTTCCATTTTCATTGTGCTCGACTTCCCATGTTGGAAATGTTGCTATGCGTTCATATTGCAATTCTGCGAATTTTACATTATGAAAAATCTGTGTTCCTATTTCTCGAAAAAAAAAAAAAAGATGAAAAATTAATAATAATAATAATAATAATGATTACTACACTGTGTCAATTGTCAATTATGTGTCAATTATTAAACCCTGAGGCTATTTAATTCGAAAATAAATAATTTTGACTAAATAGCTACAATCTGTGTTGTAAGTCCTGTTTTCTTTTTAATCTGTTCAAACTATCTTTATATTATTTTAATATTATCATTGTTTCCAATTTTATCAAGTTTTTGCAATCATATATGCAAATAAGAAAACGAAAATGGAAGTTTCCTGAAATAATCGCAAACTGAAGGTGATTAAAAGCGATAGTCAGACGTTTTAGAAACAGTAATTTATTTAGCATTTTATTTGAAACAAGAAGGAATGTCACATATAAAAATACCAATCCGCCAATCAAAAACACACACATTCAAACTGTCGGCAAGTGGACAGTGTCTCGTCTCCTCTTTGCAGCCAACAAGGTGGATGCAAAAGTATTCATTTTCTTCCCTTTACGATGTTAGACTCAACGGCCTGCTACTGGCAAGTAATTTTAGCTGTGACTGGGTGGTTATTCCTATCTATATAAACTTCTATAGCCAGATTTTCTGTATTTAGGGAAGCAAAAGCGTGACTAAATCACCATCAGTGTGAAAGTCATTATGAAGGATCTTCATATTCTTGACAAGATTCGTATCCAGATCTTTCGAACCAAGGCTATCGTCGTTATCGACCAAGCTGCTGAGGTGTTCTACAGAATTAAATGTACTTAAATGTGCATGATTCCCATCCCATATATACAGGATGATCAAAATTAAAGTATCTCTGTTTAAGGCCTTGTTAACCAAATGCTGCGAAACTTTGCAGGAATACATTGTGCGTTGTGTGGAAGCGATATCTCAGAAACAAATTGCTCCAAAATGCACTACCGGGGCCACTATATGATGTACCGAATATAAATAAGTAATTTTTATGTGTGTATGTAAGAAGGAGAAAAGCGACACAAGCGTAACCCATTTTTATTCACTTCCATTATGCACTCATGGGCTGTACTGTTCAATGTGCTGCCCTTCCCGGTATGCCACAAACTGCATCCTTTCCACAGTGTACCCAACGGCAGAACGCAGCTGGTCCGAACTGATATTGTGCGCATGATGCGTTATGCTGTCTTTCAAAGCTGGCAAGTTACCAGGATGATCCCGATAAACTGTCTTTGAGAAATTCCCAGAACCAGAACTCACAAAAGGCCAGATCAATTGAACGGGCTGCCATGCAGTGGGAAACGCACGGCTCATCGCTCTGGATTCCGTAAAATGTTCTCGAATAATATCCTGTATGGATTGACTGATGTTGGAGGGGGTCCAATCCCACATGAAAATGACTGAATAGATGCATAGGCGCTGCTGTAGCTGAAGCACAACAAAATTGTTTATATTATCGGGATACTTCTCGGTAATAACTCAGCAGGTCACAGAACCCGACTGGCAAATGTCCCCCAAAAAAGAATGCACCAATGATAAATGAAGCTGTAAACCCGCACCAGAGAGTAATTTTGGGTGAATGCAAAGGAATTTGTTGGATTGCATGCAGGTTTTGCGTACCCCCATACCCGGCAGTTGTGGGTATTCGCAACTCCGTTCAGGTGAAAGTGAGCCTCATCTCCTTACAAATTATCCACGGCTACCTACCCATCATCCAACTCCACTCGACCAAGGAATGTTAAAGCGAATGTGTCGACGTTCAAAATACTGCGGGCGCAATTCAGCATTAGCTTGAATTAGCTTGTCAGGATTAGCTTGAATGGACAAAAATGCAGAATCTACCGTAGAACCTTCCAGACAGTTGTGCAAGAGGCATCCATGTGTCTTTATAGAACACGTGCACTGCAGGAATCAACGCTGATATTCATGGACTGCTCCGCAACAACTTCATTCGCTTGTGGTGAACTGATCGGTTTGAGACCTCTTTCAGGACTAACTTCCAACGATATCGTTTTTTTAAAGACTAATCATTTGTCGCAGAGCACCTGAGATAGTGGACATCTTCGGCATTTGTTCAGGCGACGAAAATCGTGGAGTGCTGCAACAGCATTGCAATTGTTTAGGTAGTACATCTTTATGAGCAAAGCACATTGGAGAAAGCTCAGTGCAATCACTGTGGATGGTATTAACCACCAAAATGAAGGCAAAAATCCCGTGTTCATCTTTTTAAACCCTCTTGGCACCTACCGAATTGCGTGATATACAAGTTCCATGCATTTGGTATATACAACTCTCCTGGTGGTGAAATTTGGAACTTCACACACACACACACACACACACACACACACACACACACACACACACACACACACACACACACACACACACACACACACAAAAAAAAAAAAAAAAACCTTGACAGTTTTCTACCTCAAACTGGCTCTCGTTATCTTAATGAGCGCTGTTTTAAGGCCGGTTTGCCTGTTTTCAGGAATGAAAAATCCGAATTTCATGGAGAAAAACCCAACTAACTCACCTGTAATTGAAAACCCCTGATGAAGGTTCTTCACGTAATAGATGGCATTCGAAGTGTTTCCAATGAAAGGGCTTCATCGAAGCCAACTAAACTACGGTGAACTCCGATTAGAAGTATTACAGATTTTTATTTATTATTTTTTTTCTAAAAATGCAATTTAGATGTTTTTCGAATGTTTCTTCATTCGCGCCGCGCCATATGACATCACCAGTCCTGCCCGTCCGCCATTGTTTTGTACCCAATCAGTATTCAGAAAACCCACTGGTGGAGTTAAATATGCCCTCAGACACATATTTAACTGTGTGTGTGTGTGTGTGCGCGTCCGCGCGCTTACAATAGTGTAGATCTCATACTCAAAAGCAACTGTAACCTGCACCTAATGACTCATTGAAAATTCAGACGAAAACTCTAAGAATGTTTTCTACAATCATCTCTCAGACTTTGCATTGTACCAACACACAGTTTTCACATCGTTGGTATGGACATGTTAATGTACAAATAGGATCAGATGTTTCAGAAATTTCAAAAATTATAGGACCTTTCACGTGCCACGGTACTTCAAACGAAAATGGACATCTAACTGAAGTACGTAGCACATAGTTCACTTCGAAGATGTCCGGTCTTCTAACTGAACATCGCATCCAGTCTTGACAATTTACAGAGCAAACTTGGAAGAAAATGGACCTGGCCAAACTTCCATAAGTAGTAGATCATATTTTATTCAATGGAAAATGGATGAGATTAGCTCAAAATTGCAGAGCTTACAATAGTATAGAAAAGATGACCACAGAATAGTAAGTTAGTAAGTGCACCTATAAAATTTCACTTCAGCTATTTTAAACCTAAAACTAAATGAATATCTTTGAGTGAAGCGAGAAAAAAAAATCACCAAGACTGCGTCATCGTCTCGAAGGAAATTGACGACACAAATTACTGAAGAATGAATAAAGAAACGTAATGGCATTAAACAGCAATACAGGAATCAGAGGGCGCACAATGTACATAATCAGCTGGATTAACTAAATTATCACGGCCTTTCTAAACAACAAGGTAAACAACATCCTTTAATAACACACTTTTTTTGTGTTATTAAAGGGATAAGATTGCTAATAAAATATGCAGCTGAGTTCATCGGAAACCGTGCCGTAGAAAATACATACATGATAAGCATAATAAATAAGATCGATGTGGTTTATTTATAACATAAGTGAACGAATTTAAAAATGGATTAGAATAATAATGAATAATAAATAAAGACACGTATCAGATAAAATGCATGCCACAATGTATTACATGCAGTTGAATCGATGTGCTTTTCTACCGTCTTCACTTACTTGTGCTTCTCAGTGGAAACGTAAGTGGTGCATTTTTCATGCTTGTCTAGTACGAAACAAAAATGGGAGCTTTATTCTGTAGCTTTTAAGCTACAAATCTATAGCATTTTGTTTAACATTTTCTGTCAGATAATGATTATTATATGCATATCATAGGGAACATAAGTTCAACACGTAAGAAAATCTCGGAAAGGTAAAATTGGCAAAATGATATATAAAATCAGAGAGTTTATCATGAAAGACGATAAAACTTCATTCACGAAAGGTGATAAATATTCATTCTTTTTAAGCAGGTAAAACATTTATCTAAAACACTATACCCTGAATCAGTAGTGTATGCAAGGAAGAAGTTCCCAAAAGGTCTTCGAGTAAACTTGTCACTTAAAAAGGACGTGCAACTATGATAGATAACATATCTGTTAGATAATCTCACAAAATTTCATTTAAAAATTATATCCTAAGATGTTAGATTCCTTTCGGAAAAATTCTGATACCCTGATGCCTTGGGCTAAGGATTTGGTAATATTTTTAGCTAAGAAAATGTGTTCTGAAGGGAGAAGCCACACAAAATGAACATTATTGTTTAACAAAGAACTTGCATCGTTTTATATGTTCGTTCCTAATACACGTAAAGCCCCTTCTTAGTATGATAGTCACATCAGTATATAATAAATCCTAATTTTTAATACAGTTCCGGAAGTTCTTAATTTATGAATGCTTTCGTGTAATATGCTAAGTCAGAAGGAATCCAGATACACATTTTTTCGAAGTTCACGTAGATACAAAATTCTCCAGTGCTGCATATACACTATTCCTACTGTGTTGAACCACAGAAGACTTGTTATTTATTTATTTAAATAAAGTAATGAACTATTCTCTAATGTCTATCTGTTAGCTATCCTCTTATTTTTCTCCCCCCGATATTTCAAAATCCATTAGCTCCAATTCCTTGGCAAAAACATTTGACAGGATACCACACTGAACAGAGTTCAGTGTGGGATTCCTGTCAAATGTTTTTGCCAAGTCCAGGTATGATCGTGCAGTCATTTCCCTTACCCAACTCCAAAGTCACCCTATTATCAAAAATTAGTAAATTACGGAGACACAACCAACCCTTTACAAAACCACGTAGTCTCCATACTGTATTCCATTCATATCTACCCATTCCTTAATTTTTTCTTTGACCAATACCTTCTCAAATACTTTTACCATCACCCCTGAAATGCTGATCGGCCGATAATTTGCTACTTCTGTCTCAGAATTCTTTTATGCAACGAAACTATTTTCTCCTCTTTTCATTCCCTTGGCACTCTACCAGAGCTGAGATTCGAATTAAACAATCTAGTCAAAGGCATTACATTTTTCTAGCACCTTCTTGTAATACGCGAGCTAATATTCCACTCAAATCCATAGATGTGTTCCCATCAAGATTCTGTAGTATCCTATACATTACAACTTCATCTGACCCTCTACTTCAAACAGCTACAGTCTCGTCTATAACTGCAATATCTCCACCTAGATGATACACCATTGCAAAGTAATCACTCGGTAATTCCATGACTTCCTCTAATTCAATCACCTCCTCACCAACAGTATTCATCAAAATTCTTGGTTCACTCAGCTAATTTCTTTTTATACTCTGAACTTTCCTTCCTTACCATATCAGTTGCCCATTTGGCCGATGTTTTATATTGATTATGATCTTGCTGATCATCTTTTTCTTTAAATTCCCTCCACAACTTTTCTTTTCTTTTTTTTTTAACCCCTGTTTAATGCTGCAACTCATAAATTTAATTCCCGTTTTATTTATCCTCCTACTCGTTCCTTGAAACACGCCTTGACCACATCCCACACATTATTTTCCCCTCTGCAGTTTGTTCTTCCACGACACTGCTTCAAGCAATCTCCTATAAGTTTATTGTAATTGCCAGCTCTATAATTCCACGTGTAACTCTTCTTTACTAAAAAAAATCAAAACTGAATGACTGCTCTAACAAACTGGAGGCAATCTTCATTATATACAAATCCTCTGATGTTATCACAAGGTTCAACACTCTCGATCCCCTGCTAACTTCTATTACATGCTGTTAGCTTCATATAAATTCTATATTCTTCGGTTTATATGACCTTCTTTCCTTCCAATCTATGCCCCATAGTTGAACTCCCCTGTAACAATTAACAGTCTACTTATTGAATTTATTTACCAATATATATCATCCTTTGCACTCCCTGGTCTAAAGCAGCAACCAGTAAATTTTTGGCTTATTAGCCTCTATTTCAAATGCACTGCATTCCATTGTACAAGCCTGATATTAAATTCCTACATTTTTTTTTTTTTTACTGCATTTCGTCTGCTATCATCAACAATATCACTTCTCCTATCCTGTTTGCTCTATCTGCCCTGAAAATACTATAGCCTTCACATTCTATACCAATAAATACTCGTATAATCTTCTGTCACCCGCGTTTCACTAATACCAGTCACTTTTTGCAAAAGAACTAACTAATGCCCCAAACTCATCCTTCTTATTCTGAATGTTTCTGGCATTAGTATACACGAAGGGTATTAAGTCTCTCACAACTGCCTTACGCTTTGCACAGAAAAAGCCATTTCTATTCGCCCCCCTCAGGAACTAAATTCAGCATTTTCTGTCCATTTACACATTCATTTTTCTGATTGGTGCCTGCATGCATCCTCACCTACTTCTTCCGTTTTTAGTGTCATTGGAAAAAAGTGTTTACGCCTGATTATATGAAACGTAGATGAAATTGAAAAGGAAGAAACTAGTCAGTTGCCTTGACAGAAAATGACTTGATCTTGAAAAGGAAAATTGTATCTCGAAAAGATAAAATTTGCGATCCCAAAATAATCAGCTATAGTGGGATGACATCAAAATCGAAATATACATAAAATCATGACGTCATCTACAAGAAATGTGCAGTTTTTTAAGTTGACAAGCATAAACGTTTTCTCTACCCTTTATTACCTGTCATAGGCGATCAGTTATCATACTACACCTAAACTGTGATATCCATAGTAAGTCGCAATATACATGAAACGTGTCATGGCACTTGGGAAGAAAAAAAAAAAACTGCTCTAGAGGCCAAGCACGGAACTTCTTTTCCATGCCTCCGATAGATAGGGTGATGATATCAGAGTTCGAAACCAATGCGATTTCAGTTTTGCATTTCATGTCTATCACGATCAATACATTGTGAGGTGAGGAATTACTTTTCTGTTGTTTTAATTACTGGCAATGTTTTCTAGAGAAGACTATCCCAAACTTAAATTATTTAGTTTAAAAATACATCTTAAAGTTCAAAATAAGAAATTTCTGCAGGAAAAAACGTGTGATATATATATATATATATATATAGCAATTTGTAGTATTAACTCGGTACTGGGATATCTTTAAAAGGTTTTACAGGAAATTCTTCTTCATATATCAAAAACTCAACAGATTTCGTCTCGAAAATCAAAAATTTCAAACTCCAGCATTCAGATATCATGGTGAGCTTTGACGTGGTAGCTCTCTTTACAAACGTACCAATTAAAGAGGTTCTCGATATTTTAAAGAACAAAATTTCAAAAAAGATATTTTCCATGCTATCACATTGCGTTCACTCTGGCTACTTTCAATATGAGAAGAAAATCTACAAACAAAATAAAGGATTGGCAATGGGAAGTCCCCCTGTCTTCTATATTAGCTAACATCTTTTTTGAAGATTTTGAACAAAAGACAATCTCCTCAGCTACTCTTAAACCAAAAATTTGGCTAAGATTTGTAGATGACATATTTCTTATCTGGGACCATGGCACCGATAACCTTCAGTCTTTTTTAAATCATTTAAACAACTTCCACCAAGATATCAAATTAACAATGGAGGTTGAAGAAAATGGATCTCTTCCCTTCCTAGACGTAAGACTTACTAAGTCATCTGATTCTATTAAAATATCAATCTTTAGAAAATCTACACACACAGATCGATACCTGCATGCGTCCTCACATCACTATCCTGCACAGAAAGTGGGTATCATCTCAACCCTAGCACATCGTGCCAGATCTATACTGTCAGATGATGAAGATCTAAAAAATGAACTACAACATCTACAAAGAACCTTCACAAGAATGGCTACTCGTCGAAAACTATTAATAAGCATCTATACCACCGCCATCAAAACAACTCAGAAACACAAGACAATCCAAAAGGTTATACTCCTTACCATATATCAGCTCGCTCTCCACGAAACTAAGAAGAATTTTAAGAAAGTTCAACATAAAAACCTGTTTCTCTACTCTTCCTAACCTAAGATCGATTTTAAGCAAATACAAACAAGCTCACAACCATCTACAGTTCCCAGGAGTGTACAAAATCACGTGTGACTGCGGGAAGCAATACTATGGCCAAACTGAAAAATCCATCCTCCTACGTCTAGAAGAACATCAGAGAGACATTGCCTACAAAAGAACTAGAGCAAGTTCCCTGTCAAGCCATGTACTGTTTTCTGTAAACACAAATGATGAAGGCCGTCAACATGAGATAAACTGGACAACAACAACAACTTCAAACCTTCATATATGCCGTGACGAGGTGGAGCGACGCATAGTCGAGTCTAAAGAAATTGTTATGGACCCTCAATCACATAAATAATAACTTTAGCTATAATCTACCGGACTCTATCAGCTCTGCTATCCGATATTGGCACATGCGTGAAATCAGACGCACGCAGCTACTTAACAATAGAACTTCAACACGGACTGTAGCTACAGTTCAAAGCTAACAGATTTTATAATAGTCGTTTTATAGTGATACGATGTTTCTTATAGTGTTTACTTGCTTTCTATGTTCCCACGCCTGAAGAAGTCGGACAATCCGATGAAACATGTTGCGTTTTGAATAAATTTAATTGTTATTCTAGTCTCGGTTATGGTCAGTATATATAAATATGAACATATCCCAGTACCGAGTTAATACTACAAATTGCTATATATATATATAATATTCATCAAAGCTTGATTTGCTTCCTCAGTCTTAAGAAAAGGCTGGTTGTATTCCACTAATTCGGGCCCTACCCAAGGGCCTATGAGTTGTGGAAATACTTCCTGAAAATGAAAGCTCTGCCGAACAAAGCGGCCTTTTGCAGCTGCCCAATTTTTAATCCATCTAACTCGAGTGCTTCTAGATGTTCTTTCAATGTTTTAGGGATGGCGCCTAAAGCACCTATTATTATGGGAACAACTTTCGTTTTCTTTTGCCAGATTCGTTCAACTTCGATTTGCAAATCTCGATATTTTGTAATTTTTTCATTTTCTTTGTTGTCAATCCGACTATCTCCTAGTACTGATATTTCGATAAACGTAACACCCTTGTTTTCACTTTTTTCAACCACTGTGATATCGGGTGTGTTACATTCCAAGCTTTTGTCAGTCTGGATTTTGAAATCCCAGAGTATTTTAGCTATATATATATATATATATATATATATATATATATATATATATATATATATATATATATATATATATATATATATATATATATATATATATATATATATATATATATATATATATATATATATTGCACATCATGATGCTATTGACACTAAATAACACTATTACAATTAGTACAAAGCTCTTCCACTAGATATGATGGATCATTCTCGCTATCAGTTATGGTTCACGTAATTCTGAAGTAAAATCATGTAAGTTACATTATGAGTACATGTCGTGCATTGCAATTTTCGCTCCATTAGAAAGTGGAAAACGTCAAACAAACAGCACATGTACAACTTCTGCTTTAAAGCAATGTTCTAGATGTTAAAACTTGATTTTGTAAAGGAAACAACGAGCAAAATGAAAACTATCAAAATTGGGATGACACTCTTGCGCTTTGGGACGTTTAACAGAAAGTAAAACGAATGAAAATGTGATACGCATTTGATGTAAAAAAAAAAAAAAACATTACAGCTATCTTTATTTCTTCAAAATGCAAAGTGCCGCCGAAGGGAAAATATTTGATGATATTATTTCAATTTTTTTAAAAAAATCAGATTTATACTTGACAAGATCAGACTAATGCAAGATTACCGCAGGGTTTCTTCCATTTCAGCGAGTGCAAGCGCTAGGCTAGCTTGATCAAGTCACAAGTGAGAGCAACATCAAATGAGACAACATAAAACAGAAGGAAATACTGTTATCTTAGATTGAAAATATAAATAAATAAAAATCCAGAAATGTTTTGATCATAACTTCATACTGTGCCGCTCTCTAGTGGAGCTTCCATAGCTCAGTCAGTATCGATAAGGACCTTTGCTTAGAATCACCTGCTACGACATGAAGAATTTTTATAAGGGTTTTTCAACTGATGGTGAGTTAGCCAGTCTCATATGGAGGTGGAAGAGTTTTTCCTCATAAAAGTGTGATTTTTCATTCCTCAGACAAACTAACCCGCCATAACCAAGGCGCACTTAATAGACATAATAAGCCATATCTTCGCTAATAAATTTCCAGTGACGACATCCATTGCTGTATTCAAAGCGAGATAAAAGCTATAAAAGGGCACAGTGGAACTGATATTAAGTTGTGTGATTGTGATGCTTTGATATTTCCTGGATAAGTATTTTAACTAAGTTTTGAAAGTTTTGTAATAGTGATAATGAAATACTCCGAAGGTGTAATGAGGGAGAGTGCGTCCTTGTTTTCTAGACTTTAGCTGTGGTGCAATTTTCGCCTAAGGAGAAGGATAGTTGAAATGGATTGTTCTGAATTACAGCCGAATCAACTAAGGCTATGAGATCAGTATATCATCTCTGTTAATTGCCTTCTTATGGGAGGGATGAAACACCTCATTTACTGGAAGGAAAAACTCTGCCTTCGTATGAGACTGGCTAACTACTGTAGTTCTTGGTATCCTAGATGAGATTCAAATTTAGGGCTTTTCAAAGCAAAGGCCATCATCATTGCTGACTGAGCTACGTAGGTTCTGAGCTGTGGGAGCAGATCTTCGAGATATTATGATATGCCAGTCAACAGATTAATCGAATTTAAAAAAAAAAAAAAAAAACAGCCTGCTATTGAAATCATGTGATATTTCCCATATTTCAATAGAATGAACATTCTCTACCAGTCCTGGGGGTTGGTGGAGAAAACCTCTGGAACGAACTACAACCAAGTACCTGATTACAGATCCAACTATCATACCTTCAGGATTCAATCTACCTCGACACTGGAGCAAGCTAAATACAGTAGATTAAGGACGGAACTCAGTCGCTTACCCACTTATTACATGTGTGAGAAATTTCACAGTTGCCCTTTTGTGTGTGTGTGTGTGTGTGTGTGTGTGTGTGTGTGTGTGGTGGTAGTGCTGTGCAGATTATACATCACATAACCGATGACTGCCCCACACCTCCTTCTTTGAGGACCTCAGGAACATGCATTTACTCCCTGATAGTTCCATCAATTGGTTAACTGAACTGTCAGTATGTATATAATTTTAGTCATCAATTTCTTGTATTTTTCGCCATAAGCTAAATAAAAATAACATTCAGTTACACCATATTATAATTCTACTTTCTAAATGTAAAATTTAAAGAATGAACAGAAAAGGGACGCCTGCATTATTCGGAAAGTTTTGGGACTCTGAAATTTGAAGACCTATAGTTTTATTCTGTAATAAATTTTGCAACATTTAAGAAAATTTTCATTAAATTCACAGTAAAATGTACGTTTTTTAAAAAATTCTATTAAATTGATAGAAAAATAGAATCTATAGCACTTAAGTTCGAAGAACACGTAAACTAAAGAAACATGAAACAATTCGTATGAAATTGTGTTTATGGAAAACAAAAAAGAATTTATAATTCACACATACTCACGCACCACTTTTCTGCGATATACATTAAAAATGCAGAAAAAAGGAAAATTGTAGAAAAAAGGAAAAGCGTATGATGGAAGGAGGCAAATAAGGCTCAAAAAAGTTATTCCATTTATTTACTAAATAATACACATAACCGTTTAAAATTATGGAAATTGTGGGACTGAATGCTTTTCTTTTTCTTCTTTTCAAAGCTTCTAAATTTTCTGCTTCCACTCTCACTTTTAAAGGGCTTCTGATGTGACATGTATGATACATCTATTCCCCCCCTGAAATTAAATATTGTTTTGAAAATAAGATAGAAACAGTTCATTAAAATGTTTCAGTTTTATTTTCATTAAAAAAAAAAAGACGACTGCTTAGAAAATTCTGATATAAAACTGTACATCTTGCATCAGGCTTGTATGCAATTAGTAGTAGAAACATATAAAACTTAAAAAAAAAAAATGGTATGTTTTATTTAGTCATCGTCTAGTACTGTAGAAAGTGCTCGCTCACTACTCTTATTACAAGGATCATTAAGGCAAAATTTTCAATTACTGCTTTTATTCTACACAGGTATCCAACGGACACAGCCTGCATGATTAACGAAAGAACCAGAACACTTTGAGAAAAGTAGAAGGAATTTTGCAATTTAGAAAGCATCTAATTGATTGACATTACTTTAATTGTTGAAAATGTAAATTCTTTCTGAAATATTATAACGGGTCAGAAACCACAACCATCACCATCACCACAACAACAACATTTTAAAAAGTACCATCCAAGCACCCGTTTCTAAATTATAGGTATCCTACCTATTTATTCTTCTTCTTCGGTACTCAGCTTAATTTATATTTTTATTTTATATTATTTCTTTTTATTATTTTAACATCCAATAATGAAAGGAATAATTATAAACTGTCTGAAATAGACTATTTTTAAATATTCTCACGAGATGGGGTAGTTGTCTGCCGTACTATCATAACCGGATGCCATTTAAAATCATTCATAGTTTTGGACCAGCTGTCTCTTATTGGCTAAAGATAGAAATTGTCTTCAGTCTCCAAAACAGATTAGTTACTTCACACACACACACACACACACACACACACACACACACACACACACACACACACACACACACACACACACACACACACACACACACACACACACACACACACACACACACACACACACACACACACACACACACACACACACACACACACGCACACACACACTGAAACAGTTATATAGCATGTTTTAAGAATTCATATATGTTATTGAACATATTTTTATAGCGTTCGGTTTACAGTTCAGTCATAAGGAATTGAGAAATTAGTGATGTTTGTGTCCGTTAATAATTTAGGCGAACCCAAGTTTCTTATGTAAGGATGAAATATAAGACAACAACAACAACAACAATAATTAAATGTGCTTTTCCATTTCCAAAAGGAGTACTGTGGAACTCTTAAAGTCCTAATTTTTAGGAAACCAGTAGGTAACTGATCTCCACTGTCTGTCATGTGGGTAGTTGAGTTCAAGTCTAAAATTTGTTGACTTTGGCCTTATTCCTAAACCATAATTGGTATAATTATTTTCTGAAATGGTATGAGGTCTGAAATTTCACGATCGATTTTTTATCGGATGCGGAGTTAAAAATCCAAGTCACCAAGAAACAACCATATTTGCCTGAGCGAAAGATCAATTAACTTGTGTGCCAGCATGAAAAGTGATTTAGTCCCTCTATCCTCCCCCACCAGCCAGTTACTCCAATGATATATTCGAGGGTGGTCTGAAAAGTTCTCGGCCTAACAATGAAAAAACGAATTTATAATTTCAAAATTATTTTTATTTTTCAACATAATCTCCCTTAAGACTAATACATTTATTCCTGCGATGCTCCCGCGCCATTATCCCGTCCCTGCAGTGGTTCTAAGTAAGATCTGCAAAATACCCCTCTACAGCTGCAATCACCTCTTGATTCGAAGAAAAGGGGAATAGGATGGATGTTCCAACAATTCATAGTGCAGATCCCTTAATTTTCCCATTGCCAAAACACTTTTGTGGGCTGGTGTATTGTCCTGATGAAAGATGATTTTTTTTCTTCTGCAAACCGGGTCTTTTCTCACGAATTTTTTCGTTTAGTCTGATTAAAAGATCGGAATGATATTCTCCGGTTTTTGTTTTACCCTTTTCAAGATAATTAATAAACAAAATGCCTTTAGCATTCCAAAATACCGATGCCATGACCTTTCCTTCTGATGGAACCGACTTCTTTGGCGCTGAACAACCGGTTTCTGTACACTGTTTTGACTGCTGTTATGGTGAATATATGATGAATCCAAGTCTCATCCATAGTAATAAATCGACGCACAAAATCAGTTTTATTCTTGTTAAAACACTCCAAGCACTGTTCAGAGATTTTCACGCGAGTGCGTTTTTGATCTGCTGTGAGCAAGCGCGGCACCCATCTTGAGCAAAGCTTTTTCATTTGTAATTCTTCATGCAAAATATATCCTACACGTTCTTTGGAAATGCCTATAGTCTCAGCAATTTCTCGCACTTTCACTCGCCGGTCATCCAATAAAATATCGTGCACTTAATAAATGATTTCTGGTGTTGTTAGAGTGCACAATACTTTTTGGACGTCCTTCACGTGGATTATCTTCAAGGCTGGTACTGCCACGCTTAAACTCGGCAGCCCATTTCGAAAACGAAGGAGAAGAATGCCCATAAACTTGTATGAACTTCAAATGAATTTCTTTTGGCGTCAGACCTGCTTTTACAAAAAATTTTATAACCGCACTTTACTCAATTTTATCCATTTCAAGGGACACAGACAACACGTTTGGTTCAGACAGCTGTATAAAACAAACTACTCGATAGAATGACTTGCAATTTCACATGGATACTTATGACAGATGTACCAACTTAGAAAAAAAAAATCGTGTTGATAGTGTTGCCATCTATGGTCGAGGCCGAGAACGTTTCAGACCACCCTCGTATATTACGGCACGCGAGATACGAAATATTCTGTCATTTTTTTGTTTTTTTTTGGTGTTGGCAAGCTAGCTAGTCAAGATTCTTCATCATTAGCCTAGTGTGCGTAGAAGGGCACCTTCCGGAAAAGCAGAATACATAGAGAATATTTTACTCTGCTTTATTTGTATCTTAAATGTATCTCCCATACACTAAGTAGCCAGGAGTGCGCGAAATGCTGGAGGAACAGGGCTGGGAAGAGAAGCAAGCATATCGAGTGTCTCTTATTGTTTTTTTTTTTCCCTCTATTATTCATGCATATTAAATTAGAGTGCACAGTTTAAAATATTCAGTAGACAGGATACTGTTTGCTGCTATCTCCTCGTCCTCTGACAGCAGCTAACCAGGTTTAACAACTCTCCTTTCTTCCCAATTTCAAGTGTCTTAATACATTTTGATTACTGATTTATGAACTCTCTTAGTGGGCGTTAACGTACTAAAAAGATATTTCCAAAGGGTTTTTACGAGCAGTGCAGTTTGGTTTTTTTAATGATTTTTAGGAATGGTTTTTATGGGTTTTTCACGAGTGGAAATCTGATGATATTGATCATTAATAAATCTTCCTCTTTTTTTAATCTCTCTCATTCTTTGTCACACACACACACACACACTCATCCACTCACCCTTATATGCAACCCCCCACCCACCCACCCACCCACACATGCGTGGATGGTGGTGGATTCAATAAAAGATATCCGGAAATCAAAAAACAGTTAACAATACTACCACCCGTTGCAAAAACAAGCACACGTATATACTAGAGAAATTATCGATTTTATTTTTGCCATGGAAAATTCCATATGTCTGGAAAAAAAACTGCAGTGCACCAGAGCTTGCTCAAGGTTAAAGTTAAATTAGGTTATGGTCATGCACCATTGTCCTCTATATAGCATAAATCGTGCTGCCATAGAGAGAAACGACAGAGTATCACTCGGAAATATATTTTTATGAATCCTACTGTTCGTATTGTAATAAATCATAAGCTTATTGTGATTAGTTTGCAGGAATATATGTGATTCTGTACAAGTAATGTGCAAAAAAAAAAAAAAAAATGGAAACAGTGACACGTTTCGATTAATATGGCAATGGTCCGCCGTGGGCTCTAGTACAGCCTGTATTCTTCGAGGGAGAGACTGTCAGTGCTCGGAAGAACTAAACAGGAGGAATTTGACACCATTCGTCCGGCAGCAACCGAATTAATTCGCCTTTGATTTTTGAAGGTCGGAAACGTTGCCTGAGAGCTCATTCCAAATTGTCCCATAAATGTTCTATAGGATTTTAGTTTGGCGATTGTCATGGCCATGGCAGACAGGACACCACACTGCCATATTCCGCAAACATTATCCTGTTGAAACGTGGCTGGCTGCGTAGGAGAAAAGAGTGTCAACGTGGGATGAAGATGATCACTTATGATTGAAAGATAACGTTTAGCGTCTACTTTGCCTTTCAATACAATAAGTGGACCAAACCATGTCACGAGAATGCGTCCTAGACCATTACAGAGCCACGAAAACTTTTCACAGTTGTAAACAAGCAAAGGCTGGTAAGCTTCCTTCGGCTGACGCCACACACGTATTCGTCCATTTGCAGAAAAAAAAAGTGTGAACGTGGATTCATTTAACCATATCACATCCCTCAAATGTTGTGTAGTCCGCTGCCTGTGATCTTTTGCACCATTGGACGCGACGACGTGAGTTGACGGGAGTGATCAAAGGCTTGTATAAGGCAACTTGACCGTGGTATCCATCTCTGTATAGTTCTTAGCACAGAGTTTTTTAATGAAATGGTAGTAGCCCGCCTATTTTTCGTGATACATACAGCGCACTAATGCCTCGAACGTCCCTCTCTTTCAGTAAGTACTTTCGTCCACTATTGCATTACGCTTATGATGTTTGTCCTGTCGACTACCATGATGACATAACCTTAGAGACTGTTCCTCGACTAATTGCAATTGCAACTGAAAGTGCAATTTCATCAGTTCTGGTCACAGATGCACCTGCCAGCCTTGCTGCCACAATCACGCTCCTTTCAAAGCCACAAATGTCCTCACTGGATTCCATTCTAACATGCAATAATGCGGCAGACCTCCGTCTGCTTTTATACACACATCCCTAGGAATTTCGGGAGTACATTTGCATATTACCTGCATCTGTGTTTGGTGCATCGTAGACGCTGCATTGCAACTACCGATAACGTGACCTGATAGCTCAGTGTTTCCATCTTTTTGTCCATTACCTGTATCTCCCACTTTTTGCAATGTTTCCGTCTCTCATCATTCGTG
Source organism: Typopeltis vanoorti (assembly GCF_054136105.1). Classification (NCBI taxonomy): domain Eukaryota; kingdom Metazoa; phylum Arthropoda; class Arachnida; order Uropygi; family Thelyphonidae; genus Typopeltis; species Typopeltis vanoorti. The sequence continues at coordinate 118,007,289 of NC_143551.1, read as the reverse complement.
GTGAATGGCTTCATCTCTTGCTATCTATAGTGGGTGTCGTGGACACTACACGCTTCATTTCCTTTCCCCCTCTTTTTTGACAAACTTTGAAGTGCTAATATCTTCAAAATTTTCCATCGCCAATGTCTTAAAAATTATCCTCATCTTACTATTCTCCGTGGGGCAAGGTAATTTCGCTGCCTAAAACACAGTCTCATAGAGACTTGACTTTTCTTCCATTACCTCTAATAATCTTCAGACCTGTAGGGAAGATAATATTTCTCTTATCGGCCTCATTTACGCCTGTATCCTTTCCTGACACAAACACATCATGCCCATAACCTTTCCAGTTCTCCTCTGCCCCTCCTTCCCTCCCAAAGAAAAGCTTTTGTGTGCCTTTCCTCAAGATATTATTTTCTTCCGGTATCGCTGTTGTTAATCCCATCAAAATCTAAAATCAACTCAACTTTTTCTGGAGATCATACTAGAATTCTTAAAAATTTTGATGATGAAAAGTAGAGGAAATCCATTTAAGAGATCCCTCCCCCTCTCACAGACTCTGATTACTTTCTCATGGACATTCTATTCCCATCCTGTGCATTTTCTAAGGGTATTTCCACGGGCATCATTCCTCCACTTTTCTCTGTCTATAAAAACGCGACCATCCGCTGGTCAACATCCATCTACAAACCGACCGATCCAAATTCTCATCCTCATCATTTCATTTATCTCTTTCTTTTAGAGCAGCTGTTCTTGAGCAGTACATGACAAGAATTACAACCTTTAGTTGCTCAAAGAAAAACATTTTTAGAGTTATTTTCTTTTCCTTTTTCCTTAACATTTGCTCGCATACACCAATAATGTGCTACAGGTTTTCCATCTGCTTATGTGTGTGAATAGTATACGGGAAGAAGAAATAATTGACAATGAATTCACGTACTGTTAGGATTAATATTAGTAAAAAGAATCAGCCGTCACGAAACATTTATAAATCAGAAGATACAACAAACAAACAGAGGTAAACTTCAGACTGCTGTTTCTGAAACTATGACCATAACCAATAATAATCGATATTCTTCTCCTTATTCAATTTGCACTCTACCCTCGGATGGTTGGTTGTTCCCACTCATAAACGGGCTGTCAGTTAACTGTGTTCTTTGGTTGCATTACATGTCTTGAGGGATGAAAAATCGTGATTCGAAGAATGAAAATCCTGCCATCCATCTTACGAGACTGGTTAACCATCATTTGTTCGATTTTAAGTTAAATTTAACTTACCATCATTATCATCCGTGTATGAGTAGGTACTTTCACACTACACCATGCGGCTTCCGAAACGAAACCCATTGGAATAGGATAGTTAGCTCTTATTCTGTTTTCTATATCTGTCAATTGCTTAGGTTTTTCTGGCTAATTTACCTGTGTTGCGAGATGAAAAACCCAAGTTTCGGAGGAGGGGGGGGATGGAAACTTGGGTTTGTGATTATTAAAAATAAGCTTTTAATAATCACAAAGAAATATTTCGTTTTTTTTTCTTTTTTAATTAAGAAATTATTCACATTATATGAATTTAAATTGAAGTAATGAAGACATTAATTTCAATTACGAGAAAATTAGGTTTATATAAAAATTGACATTTTTTAACTTACTGATTTTCATTAAAAATAATTGGGCTCAGTTAAAATGATATAAGCCTTTATTTGGTAGCGTGATCCAAGTCTATTGCAACATACCTGTGGCTGATATGTGAAAATTTAATGAATCTACATGAGAGTCAGCGACAGCATTATTATGCCCTTTATGTGTCGGTTGTATCGTAAATTTCAGTATGTACTGTGACAGTAATAAATAGATAGGGTTTTTTAACATTTTTAAGGATGAATAAGAATGGATAAAGTGTCTCACACCTGATTTTACATCAAATCATCTTTCTGTTCCTTCAGTTCCAACTGCTGAGTTACAACCCAGATATATATATATATATATATATATATATATATATATATATATATATATATATATATATATATATATATATATATAGCCTCGTTCACAGATCTATAAAGGTAAATCTCCAGTTTACCACGCTATAAATGCAGCGTTTTCTCTCGGCACCTTGTCAAAGAGAAACATAAAATAAAAAATTACAAAGAATATATAAAATTCATAAAAATGAAAAAAAAAAAAAACATCATTAGCACACTCACGGTACAAATGCATCATAGGTATACTAATAACTTTTGTTAATGGGAATCACATAATATAAATAAATAAATACGCGTCAAATTATTGCACTTTAAAATTTTTGTTTTGGGAGTGCATAGTGGCTCCATCTCGCGCCAATCTCATAGACCATAACAATTTAATAAAATATTAATTACTATAATGTAACTCGTATGTATGTGTGCGTTTGTTTTCAAGGTATATTCATCTTATATAAGCAGCCTTTAAAGTAAGACATTTTGATAATTCCATATAACGAACGTTATATCACTTTATTATTATTATTATTACTTTTTTTTCCACTGAGATGCCCTATTCTCAGTCGGACTCCCTCGGCTGCTATGACTGTTTGCGGAGTACTATAAAAAATTTCCTATTTTCTATACCATCGTACAAATTAGGAATAACATTAAGCGACGGCAGTTACCAATATGAGACGATGATGAAAGTTAAATGTATATTAAACAATAAATCCCTTTTTTTTTACATGGCTCTCACCCACAAAACGTTTTATTAAACATATAGTACAGTCGAAACGTGGATGGACAAAGGATTTTATATATATCCCTACTGTAGAGACCAAATATGGAACTTTTTGCAAGCCACTTCAGGCCTCCAGTTAGCTGGGTGGTGGTCTCGTACCAGGCAATGAAATTTATCAAATTTCCATGTAAAATAAATAAATAAAATTAATTTTGTCAAGAACTGTAATATTACATCAAACTAAAAGTATCAAATTAAATTGATCTCGCTTATTGATTTGCCGCTTAAAATTACTCGTTCTTGCATGTAGGCAACAACCCAGAAACTCTGAAAATATAGAATGTTTCTTTGTGCAACATGAACCAAAATTTATGTGCTGGTAATCAGAGTCCTTGCGCCATTCAACAACGTTCATCTTCTCTGCTGACACAATATTTACCGTAAATTCGGAACATCACAGTAGTCTCTTCACCTTCTTATCTCGAAGCTTGATTTTCTGAACTCAAATTGCCTAAACACTTAATATTCTTAATAACCAAAATGTCAAAAGATCTCAGGAGTACTTGAAAAACATACTGCAGACCATTACTTCATGGCATTCTCACTGAAGTACATTGTTGGGTTCCAATGAAAATATACGAGGATTCGTCTCCCCATATTTCTCCGGTATTCCGATATCCAATACCAACGTTCCTTCGCCCACCTTAGTTTTGTTGGATAAGCAAAGTATTCTTAATGGTCGTCGGCAGTCGTAGCACTACTTTACAGCATGCAAAGCACGGCGCGTTCACATACCTCCCCCTCGCATTTTCTGGTTGTTCCACGCAATCATTTGACCAATTTAATGCATCTACTGGATTCTGCGATCACATATCTGTCTCTCGCATTGATCAGCTGTTTCCTGCCAGATGACCTACATTGACATAAATCTTATTTTTTATTTTTTTTTTTATCACTTCATTATCGGTCTGATGAGCAAAACTTTGGTATAATAGAACAAATCACATGCAACAGAGTTTCACTGTAATTACAGTTCGAATATTCGAATAACCACGTGTTACACACACGTGGTTATTCGAAAAGGGCAATGGTTTCCAGTCTAATATTACTTTATTTTCTGGCTCCACTATGAATGGAATCACACCCGAAGATAATCTTCTAATTTGTCTATTGCCAGTCCTGTCTGCCACGTATGTTACTGGTGATTTTTTTGTGCTTCTGTTTGTGTCCTGGGCGCATTCTCATAGCATGATTTGGAAGGCAAAGTGGATGTTGCACGTTATCGTTCAATCATAAGTGATCATCTTCATTCCATGTCTCTACTATTTTGGTTACTGAGTGTATAATTATATGGAACAGCGCGGATATTCGTTAACAGGCCATGTTCTCCTCAAAGCGCTAGTGTCCTGCAAGCAGGAGCCAATTGTTCAGTAGTTAGATCATGGTTTTCCACAACAAGGGGGGAGAAGAAAATAAATAAATAATAATATTATATATTATTCTGGAATCATGAAATTAATATCATTAATTTAAATATATAATTAAAGTATATATTAAATAATATTATATATTATTTATATAAATAAATATTTATTATATACATTTATAAATATTAATATTCTGTGCTGTCTGCTATATAAATTTATATAGCGCATCTTATATATATATACACATACGAGAGGGGGAGATATGGAAAGTTGTGATAAAAAACTAGAACAAAAATGACATTAAAGCAAAAGATATAACCACCAGGAAGAACATACGAGGATATAAGAACATAAGTTACCTTTATAACTCTGCTGCTAGTATGTTCTTTTTTACGGTTATATCAGTTGCTTTAATATCATTTTTGTTCTAGGTGTTACCAAAACTTTCCAGATCCCCCCCACCCACCCTCTTATATCAAATCCCAAACACAAGAGAGGTGGCAGTGAGGAGGTTATACCATTTGGCACCTTTTTAGTCCCAAAGGAAGACATGAGATTGAGAATGGCCGAGAGAAGACTGCGAGAAAGAATAATTTTGCACATGATTATGGTCTGAATTACCGATAGGAGAGGTAACATCTACCTTACTCCAGTAGAGTAAGGGCTGAGTGTTGCGATCTACATAAACATCCTTTTTATAGGCTAAGTAACCATTAATGTTGTCCATCAGATGCACGGTAAATGGTCAACATGTGATGGACACTTCCAACAGGACAACGCGCAATATCTCAAGGCACATATCGTTCAGCAGTGGATCCAGGAATAGGAAAGTGACTGACCTTAATGGATTGTTCCTCTTCGAGTCATCAGATCTCGCTTTCATTGGGCATATTTGGATGGAACATGTAAGTGGTAGGACGAAATATTTGTGACAACTCACTACCAGCAAATCTGATGGAGTCTCAGTACTTCCTGTCTGCACATAGCAGGAATACTTGTAGAGAACTGTTAAATCCTCGTGGAATGGAAGCTCAGATGTATAAAGGATTCTGAGGACTAAAGGCAGAGCAGTATCGTAATACTTAGGTATTTCTAATAAGCTGACCTCTCAATACATATACGGAATGTCACAATACTCTTCTGTTAAATGAATTCGTGTTACGACACGCACCCTGCTCACAAACGCACACACAACTAAAAATAGAAATTGCGTCGAATCTTCTGTGTTTACCTGGGCTGTCTGAAATTTATACTTTGGATAAAAATGGATAGAGGAGAGAATTTATGTAGTATTCAAAATCACATTAATTACAGTGATATTATTTAATTATAAATAAAATAATAAAAAATTAAAACAAAGTAAAAACACTTCATCCTTAAATGTTTTTTTATTTATTTTTAGGGTGGAGGATGAGTCTGGAAAATGGGGTATTTGTGAAATGCAGAAAAGGAATATTTCGAGAATGAAGTCACGTTAGAATATTTAAAACATTTCTTTTAGAAAAAAATAGATTTTTTTTTTTTCAAATTAGAAATGCAGTATTAACATATTTCAAGTCATTTTTAAAATACAAAAAAAAAAAAATGCTAAATAAAATAGAATCCACTTATTGATTTATCACATAATTTCAGAATACGCTAGTATGAACATTATTATATGCAGATATTGCATGTATCTGGGAATTTTTAAGGGATAAAATATTTATCATTTTGTATTTAAATAAACATTTTCTTTAAAAAAAAATGTGACATGATGGAGTTCTCTATGTCACCTTTCTTCCAGGTTAGTGCTGTAACACCTTTAGCTTTGAAGAGGGTCAAAAAGTCAACAAAAACAATGTGGTATAATTTAACCGTAATCTCAAACATGAAGCCCAAATCCACACTATTTAGACACAATAAGCAACACCTTTATTAACCAGGAAGAAAATCCTTTGTTTATTGATAACTAATCAATACTAATTCAGGACAAAATGTCAACACTGATAATAGATGAGTCTGTATCAGAGGCGTATGCTCACAAGTACTTTCATTATGTTAATCTTCCTTGTATTTCTTCCTTTTTTTATCTAAACGTCCCTCGAATTCAATTTATCTAAATTGTTCATGTTGGTCTCTTATCATGAACAATTACAAATTAGACTTAAGTAGCATATTTACTTAAGCCCAGCCTGCTAATGCTGTGCAGTTTGATATTAAAAACGTGTCTTCTAGTATATACGCTATCCACTCTCCAGCCAAAAGGCTGCGGGTTCGAATCCAGCCCTGGGCATGGATGTTTGTGATTGTCTATGGAAATACCAGTGGTGGTGGTAGATGGCATTGGTGCAGTTGCGGTCAGTTGGTGACTGAATGGAGATGACGAAGGTTATAGAGCAGGTGCCCTCCCTCGATGAGTTCTTGGACTCCCTGGAGGTGTCAAATAATAAAAATAATATTATTATTATTTGAAAGTAAATTTTACAGCGTCCAGCTTACTTACAAATTTGTCCACAAAAATGTCTTATTTCTTATAATTGCAATTCACCTTAAAGCACAAAAAGAAATACTCGTAAACAATAACTATTCCTTCTTTTTCATGATCTTGCTTGCAAAACGTTTTTTTTTCTTCTCATGTTTTCAGTGCTGAATGCAACACTCAAAGTGTGATCATACCTGAGCCTTGTATAATGCAATTCTTCGTCTTCTTCTGGCTTCTCCCACTTAAGTGGGGTCACTGTTGATGATGAGTCTCCTCCACATCCTCCTGTCTTGGGCTGTCACCATATCCAAGTTCTTCATCCTCAAGTCCTCTTCTACTAACTTCATCCATCTCTTCTTTGGCCGCCCACGCTTCCTCCTTCCTTGCACATCCATCTGCATGATCCTTCTTCCTACATATTCGTCCTCCCCATCACATGACCAAACCATCTCAACCTTGTCTCCTGTATCTTCGCTTCTAAGTTGGTAACTTTCACTGTTCCCCTCACATAGTCATTTCTCAGACGATCCTTTCTGGTCACACCGCACATCCACCTAAGCATTCTCATCACTGCTACTTCCATCCTGCTGATGTTATTTTTCCTCAGGGCCACAGTTTCCATAGCATACGTCATAGCTGGCCTCACTACTCTCCTATAGATTTTGCCTTTCAGATTGATCGGCACCCTCTTATCGCATAACACTCCAGTCATCTCCCTCCAACCCGCTTGTATCCTGCATCCCACTTCCTTCTCAGCTCCTCCATCTTCATCCATTGTTGAACCTAAGTATCTAAAGTCCCTCACCTTCCTGATGACATTTCCTTCCAGCTCCAGATCTGTCTCCTAGCCACCGCCCACTGTGCAACACATATACTCTGTCTTACTTCTGCTCAGTCTCATAACTCTCTCTCTTCCAGTACTTTTCTCCATCTTTCCAGTTCAGTACCCGCTTCTTCTCTTGAATCTGCACACAACAAGATGTCATCTGCATACAACATTGTCCAAGGCGCATCTTCTCTCATCTCCTCCGTCATCACCTCCTTCACATTTCTGTACATCTCCCGCACCAACCTGACATATTTCTCCAGTACCTTCTTCTCCCTCAGACACTTCCAGACTTCTTGCCTTGGCACTCTATCGTATGCTTTCTCCAGATCAATAAATGCCAGATGTAGCTCCCCTTGTTTCTCTCGAAACTTTTCCATCATCTGCCGTAACCCAAAGATAGCATCTGTTGTTGATCTACCAGGCATGAAGTCAAATTTTTCCTTTGCAATCTCCACCTCCTTCCTCAATCTTCCATCAAGAACCCTTTCTAGGATTTTCATCGTGGGACATCAACTTTATTTCTCTGTAATTCTTACAGTCTTGTGCATCCCCTTTACCCTTGTAGATGGATGGGGACAACAGTACTCTCCCTCCATTCCTCGGGTATATTTTCCTGTTGGCAAACTTTCATGAACAGGTCCCACAGCAGGTCAATTCCCTCTTCCCCCAGTGCCTTCCATGCCTCCACTGGAATCGTTGTCGGGCCCACCAATTTTCCATTCCTCATCATCTTCATGGCCTCCGTCACTTGCACTCTACTGATGTTCTGCACCATCCCCTCAGAAGGCTGCCCTTAATTAATTATTAAGCTGCTTGCATTAATTATTAATGCAATAATTAATAATATTTTACTGGTAATCACTGATAAAGGCGTTCTTAAACTTCATAACAAAAATGCTTGATCGCTCTGTTATCGTTCTTTATCAAATGCATCGATATGCAATATACAGCTACAGTCGAAGGAATATAACATTTAGCTTTATTTGATGTTTCAGGGACTGATAATTTAAATATCTTTTACGTCGTTTTATACTTTTGTATAGAGCTGGTGTCAAACAATATTAACATTATTAATGAAACCCTAGGACAGCAACCAAAAGTCTAAATCTCCTCCACACTGTATCACATGTAGTTTTGAGTCTGATCATTAAGTGCAATTATTCGCATTTACCCGTTAACTAAAATTCTTTATTCAATGATCCACTTTTCCTTGTGCTTCACGAACTTCGAGCTTCGATAGTAAAAGTGTATTAGGAATACTGTATCATATGTTATGCTAAAATCTAAATACCTAACACCGAAACGATTCTCTATTTAGACACATTTTAGACACATAATAATAACTAAGCAAATTGTTTAAACTTGATATACTATCCTTTACAAATTAAGGTGTGAAGTTCGTCAAATTTTTGTAATAATTGCCTGAATTGCCACCCAACAGGGCGACGGATTCGAATTCCGCCCATGGACATAGATGTTTGCGAATGCCTAAATTAGGTGGTAAATGAATTGCATCGCCCGGTGTGAGACCACCCACCCGCGTATTGGAGGCTTGAAGAAGCTTGACAAAAAGTTCCACGGTTGACCTCTAGAGGAGTGTTTCCGAGATATATAAAAAATAAACAAATAAAATAAAATAATAATAATAAAATAAATAAATAAAAATACCAGTAAACTTGCAGCTTACTTCATCACTCTTTCATGCATTTTATCGTGTCTCGTAGTAATAGGAGTAACTACAAACGAGATCACTTTGTTCGCCTATCTATGAATACATGTAACAGCACCATCCCCAGCTAAACCTTTGAATAAAGTATAGAATTTGGAACCTTCGCTAATTTTTTTAAGCAATTGCAATTTCATTGTAACTGTAATCCTATTTTAATTTCATTTGAACATTGAGAACTAAGCTATGCTAATTGGTGATGAAATTATATGCTATGATAATATATCAGTGATGCTATGTGCAAAAGTGCTGTTGTATTGTTGTCCAATGTTTTCCAGTTTCGCGAGAAACTACAGAAGATAATAAATAGGTGAGTTGCGGATGGCTGCATTAAAATGGCACGAAACGTTTGTATTGTGTACGTGTTCAGTTGTGTTTCCCCGTCCACATCTAAAGGCTTCTGACATCTAAAACTCAGCACCAATGCCTTACTATTGAGACCATGAAGCGTTCTTATATATTTGAATTGCATGAAATAAAAAGTATTTAATTCTTAACTATTTTTGTTTCAATGTGAGGTCATTTACTGATAACTTCTTTGATCTCAAGAACAGTTAAATGTTTGGAAATTTTAATACCAAACAAATTTAAACGTAAAGAAATTTTCTGATATACGAAAATACGAAGAAGTCTGCACACTTCCTTAACTTCAAGTTCCTATTGCACACTTCCTATTTACAGCATTATTTGTAACATAGATGTGTTTTATATCGGGGAATGAGAAACATTCATATCTAGTAATGGAAGCAAATTAATTACAGAAACTTTTTGCGACACTTTCTGTTGCATGATATCTAAATTTTGTACAGACTCATTTCACCTCATTTCTGTGCTTCTCAAAGTGATCTTTTGGAACAACTCCTGAATCCAGTGATTTTCATGATTATACATTCATTTGCTTCACCGTCTTCTACCCGCACTCTTGAAGACACGTCCTTTGCTGCTGGAATTGTGCCATGTTTGATTTTCTTCGGTTGATTCCAAACCATTGTCTCCGTAATATGTGATTTTCCGGTTATCTGTGTTATGTTACTATCATCTTCACATTAACGTTACGTTGCAAGTGTAGAGATGAATAATTTAAGAATTCTTTTCAATGTATATGTTCAGTTCATATTGCTCAATAACATTTAGTTCACTAAGAATGAATAGATAACATTTATTTAATAGAATATTTCGTTAAAAGAAGGAATGGACTACAGTATTTTAAAACACGATCGAAGCAACTAAGGTTATGAGGTCAGTGTATTCGTGTCCGTTAATTGCTACTGTTTTTTTTCGTTAGTTTGTCTGTTTGGGGGGAAAGAAAAAACAGAATTTCCAGTTAGAGAAACATACCTCTATTTTAGAGTTAAAAGAACAGTTGTGTGTGTGTGTGTGTGTGTGTGTGTGTGTGTGCCATTCTTGAAAAGTTAATACAGAAGTTTACTTAAAATCAGTACTGCAGAATGTTTCGGACAATATCAACAAAAGCAGCGACATCGAATTAGGCTTAATCCAGCATGATTCGGTTAGTCTAAAGGCAACGGCTCGCAAACGTTTTAGTCTCAGGACCCCCCCTTTTATATTCTTAAAAAATTATAAAATTATTGAGGACCCCATAGACCTTTTGTTTGTGTGGGTTACGTCTATCTATATTTAACACATTAGAAATTAAAACTGGGAAAATTTTAAATTATTGATTAATTCGTTTAAAAATAAAATAACAATAACGAACCCATTACACGCTAACATAAATACATATTTTTATGAAAAACAACTAAATTTTCAGATAACGTCTTATTATTATTATTATAAAAATAGTTTTGACCTCGAGGACTCCCCCCCCCCCGCCAGAAAGGATCACGGGTTTCCCCAGGTGTTCGTGGACTTGAGTAACGCTGGTCTAAGGTATCAAAACACAAACTGATAAGGTTTTATTAATCGCTTGTTACAATGATAAACGTAATAATGCTATATATAAATCTCAGCCCAGCAGCGAACTTAACTTCTGTTCTCCAAATGTTTGTAGAGGTCAAGATTTCTTTCGCAGAAACTTCAAAAATTGTGGCTTGGTTACGTTGGAATTAGGACCGACGAAATTGATCTCGTGAAGTCAGTATGTATTCTTTCTGTGGACAGAAAAACCCTGACGCCCCTTATGAGACCGGAAAGCTCACCTTCATATGAAAAGTCGACATAATCACTCTAGATATCTTAGAGAAATTCGAACCCTGGTCTTTCTAACCGAACGGGCTAATGTCATTTGTCCTGAAAATAAACCACAAAAATCGCTTTTCAAATATAAAAAAGCTTGTGGGAGTACAGAAACACGCAATTGCCGTGCTCTCTCTCTCTCTCTCTCTCTCTCTCTCTCTCTCCCTCCTGTTTTAATATCTTAAATATCTGAAATTTCGAGAAAAGTACAATATATAAAACCTACCCGCTTTTCAATTTGCACACTTATATAGTATTTTCTTCTTTTTTTTTTTTTTTTTGGCATTTTCCTATTGCTTGTTGCAGTCGACTTATTATTTAAGTTGTGGCATAAATATTAATCCCATGCACTCGCTAGATTGAAAAAAAAAAAAAAAACACGCATACAGGAAACAAAACCTTGCATAATAAGACAGGAGAATTCATCTTCACCTGAAATGTCCTTAACGGTTCCTCTCCTATTGCAACAGGACTCGAACCTACATATTTTCGACTAAATGAAATTGCCTTTACCGACCAAGCTATCATACTTCTCCTGTGGAAACGGTACACTATTTTAAATATTTATTCTTTTGTACATTTTTAAGAATATTATTTAGTTTGAGATCATCGGCACAACTACAGTTCTTCTTCACCTTACCACAAGTGTTTCGTTGCAAAGTAAGATCTCAACCAGTTGTATGCTTGTAAAGCAAGCATTGTATCAAATTCTGCACAGTTAGGAAAGGTTTTTGCCATCCTCGATAATAGCAAATAAATAGGAGCTGCCTACGTGAGTAGGTTATTCCCGTATATTCAGAACGAAAGAACAGTCATCCTCAGAGAGAGATGGGAACTAGAGCGAGGTGAGAGGGACACCTATCACAAGGCGCAATAAAAACAAAATAAATACATAAATATTTTTAGTTTTAAATATAAATTTTATTCAAAATTATTTTAAATATAAAAAGCATTTTTGTTATTTTACGTCTTAAAGTTTGCGACTATACATTATTTATTGTTTTGGAAAAAAAAGAAAGAAAGAAAAAGTATTCTTATGTACACAGTTCCTAAATAAGTAAATAAATAAGTTCCTAAATATTTAGAACTGGGGAAATTTTAAAATATTGATTAATTCGTTTAAAAATAAACTAACAATAACGAACCCATTACATGTTAACATAAATACATATTTTTATATATTATATAATTTATATAATATATATTATATATTATTTATATATTATCCTTACGGCTTTTCGATTAATCTTTCACAATATCCAAATAACAATTCGGTGATTCTGCAATAATATTATATTTAGCAGTGAGAAGGTCTGTAAAACGTAAACAAATTTATTCTTGATTACTGTAGGGATCTTCATTACTACACACCAGCAACTATTTATTTCTCGTTGTCATAGTTGGAAAAAAAAAATGCTAATAATGCAAACGATAAGAGAGAGAGAGAGAGAGAGAGAGAGAGAGTGAGTGATGATATACGCCATACTTATATTTAGACATCGGATGCACAGCGAATTATCACAAAATTGTAGCCATAGCAACAAGAGAATCATTAGCTCGGTCAACATGAACTTGTCGAAACAGCTTGCCTAACAAGCTTGCTAAGAAATGATTAATTGTGAAGATCTGAAGTAAACGCATAATCAGACCGTCGATGTGTTTAGTTTGTTTGGGAACTCAATAACTGACTAAGTAAAGAGCGTCTTCTGCACTTTGAAACTCGAAGGAATAATTGGGAGAGTAGAGCCTCTTAAAAGAATTTTAACATCGATTTGCTTCCGAAATTCCTAACAGAGCCGCCTTTGTGACTTGATAGTTGTCTCTGATCTTGTGCTGTGCATAATTATTTAGAGTTTTAAAAACTATGTTGGCAGAAATGCTAAAGAAAAAGCCGATAAGGAAAAAAAATATTGGAACATATTCTAACTTTGACATTCACGACAAAAAAAAAAAAAAAAGCTATATATTCAGTAATAACATTTTTTTTTTTTCAAATACGCTGCATCTTATTATTATTTATTTATATATATATTTTTTTTGAACCGACCAAAATAAGGATTCGCGATTTCCACATTTTCTGACTTACGAGTTGCCATCAAGACTTCATCGTACATTTGAGCTTTGCAGTATGAGGCGAGAATAATGGATTAATCGGTGGCGATACGAAAGTGATCGAAGCTGATACGCTTTCCAGCTATTATTTCCGAAATTCAGGAAACGCTGAGTGAGTGAAAAGCGGCAGTTTGCATGTATGGTTTCAGCAAAAATGTGTCAATTAAACGCATGTCTATAAACAGTTATTACGGATGCGGAAGCAACTATAGTAGTACCTGAAGCCAGTATAGTGTGTCTGCTAATTTCGTGGGTATCGGACCGGTTTGTGTTGATTCGGTACGAAAAAAAAAAAAAAAAACCACCTTGTTATTATCACATGGAAATGGCTAACTTAACAGTTGGAAAGTCCTTATAAAGATTATTCGTGGCCCAGATGGCCAATAAAACTGGTATTGAAAAACATAAAAAAGAGGGGGAATTAAAGAATTCAGGACAGGCATGGGACAGATGGAGGGATAAATGTGAATGGACAAGAGTTATTTCAAGAAACGGTGTCTGAGTCAGTAGGAAAACTAAGTAGTAGTCGGGTCACTCTGAACAAGATCAAGATAAGATAAGGAATCGTGACGTGATTGGTTGTTGAGTCGAGACGTCATTGTGTGCATGACGTCATGAGTTTGGAATGTTTGGAATTTTTCTGGGGACCATCTGTGTGTGACGTCACGTTGTTTGTTTTGTTCGCGTATGGAATAATGGGTGATGGTTTGAGATAAAGAATCGTGTCGTGATTGGTGGGACACTGAACAAGATCACGATCAAGATAAGATAAGGAATCGTGACGTGGATGTGTGTTGTTATCAGATGAAGATAAGTGACGTAATTTGTTAGTTGTAAATAAATAAATTTGATAGTTGTAAATAAATGACATTATTGATTTGAATGGAAAAGGAAGATATATTAGTGGATAAGCATTCGTGCCTTGATTGGTGGGACACTCTGAACAAAACAGGGGTAGGGTGAATGGGGGAGGCGATGTCAGTGTCGTAGATGTGTGTGTGTTATGAGATGTAAATAAGTAAATGGTTCACGTATGGCATTATGGGTGATGGATAGTGATAAGATAGAGTTGGGAATGTTTGGAATTTCGCTGGGGACCCCCTTTCTGTCAGGGGCATCACGTGGTGTTTTGGTTTGCCTATGGAATTGTGGGTGATGTTTTTGAGATAAGATATCTTGGAATTTTCCCAGGGTGACACACATCCATCATTGTCCTCAAGTTTTGTCTTTGGATGTCTATAGATGACAGTACTAATTTACCAATACAGTTTGGGGTATTTCTTTCCTGTTAAAAGACTATGGGAATTCATAGAGTAGAGTCAAGTCTAGATGGCGGCAGCGTTTAGACTTTTCTGAATAATTTAATTATATGCTGGTGTCCCTCAAACACACAATTTTTTTTTCCCATAGCTCATCCATATTTTATTCTATATTCATATTCTAATTCATATTTTATTCATAATTCATCCGAATATTTTGATTTGTCTAAATTTAAGATCTTAAAGTTCAATAAATAAATAAATTTTGTATGATTTCAAAGTGATCTTACTTAAATATGCCTAACACAAGAACGAAGCGTTTGTTCATTTAAGTTTACACATTTTATTTCACAAATATTATTTACAATGTAATATGCAGAAATAGGAATTTACAGATATCACCAATGCATGTGGTGTTTTTCTTGTCATAACATTTCTTTGTTGAGACATGTGCGATTTGGTGATTTTAATACTGCTTCCCATATGAGAATAGACAGTTCAAAATACATAAGTATAAATAGTACTGCTATCATAACAAACATCTGTCACCTTTGCGATGGTTCTTGATTTTCACCTGCAAAGAAAAAAACTTATTGTTAGTGATGGAAAAGTTAGTAGATTACTATAATCCTAATACAGTAGTCAGTTTTGGAAGTATCAAAGCTTTACAGAAACATACAAATTTGTCACATGAAACCGTGAAAAGTTGGTTAGCAACACAGCCTACTTATGTGAGACATAAATCCATTAGAAGAAAGTTTAAACGCAATCAAATCAAAGTCCCGACACTTTTACACACTTCTCAATGTGATTTGGCAGATATGTCATTCCATGCAAAAGAGAATAGGGGCGTGTGTTTCCTTCTTGTATGCATTGATTGTTTTTCTCGATTTGCGTGGGTTCGAACACTAAAGAAGAAATCAGCAGACGCTGTTGTTAATGCTTTCGAGTCTATTTTTAAAGAATAAGTGCCATGTTACATAAACACTGATCAAGGAAAAGAGTTTTGCAACAAGAAAGTTCGTGCATTGTTTAAGAACCATAATATTCATTTCTACACGACCAGGAGCGAAATGAAAGCACCCATTGCAGAAAGATTTTTCAGAACATTGAAAACAAAGATCTACAAATGGATGACGTATACTAAAAGTAAAACTTATACGAAAGTTTTGCCGACCCTTGTACATACTTATAACCTCACACCACACCGCACTATCGGTATGGCTACTTCGGAAGTTAACCTTCACAACGAGGATCGTGTTTGGAAGTATTTGTTGTACGGAACCCAAGAGGAGACTACCAAACCAAAATTTCAAGTAGGTGATAGTGTGGTTTTAAGTGATGGTACCCACAAATTTAGAAAAGGATTTTGGGATAACTGGACACGAGAATTGTTCACTACTGCTCAGGTTATTAATAGAAACCCTGTAGTATATAGAGTTCGCGGTAGGGACGGAGAGATAGTGGAGGGAACTTTCTATGAACCTCAACTGCAAAAGGCTGATATATCCAATGAACTTCCGAAAGACATGTATCTAATCGAGCAAGTACTTTCTTAAACAACGCAAACAGAAAGGAAAGCTTCAGTATTTTGTTAATTGGCTCGGTTATCCCTCATCGTATAATTCTTGGGTTCGTAGCGAAGACGTTTTACTTAACCCTTCCCAGTAACGCCAGTATGAAAATGTTTCCTACTAACACGCAAACGAAATCTAAAGTGGAATTATCACACGAGATCAGACTTAAAGGTAAATGGAAAGTTGCTCTTGCCGAAATTCATCTTCCGGGAGAATTTAATAACATCGATTCGATTCCGGTTACGATGTGTTTCATATGATACGTGGAGTTGGAGGAGGAGGAGGGGAGGAGTCAACACTATCGACAACAACAACAACATCACAGGAAATAAAGTTTTCGAAAAGTCTAAAGAAGGATTTTACAAAGTGTACAAGATTCCCCATGGCAGTTAAAATTCACCTCTGAACTTCTTCAAGCAGTGTTTGATGTGAGTTCTGTGATTACTGAAAAAAAAGAACCCAAACACACCATTTCTCTGACAGTCCCAAAATATTACAACTTGTTGTTTCCCAAGGAGGCCTCAGGTTTAGGCCTTCTACTGGGTTTTAATCAGATTGGTATTAAATTGAAAGGCACAACACTGGGAAATATCCAGTTGATATAATGAGGGGTGTAGCCGCATATTTTGTTTATTCTGATTTAATCCAAGAACAGATAGTTGGTGATACATGTGGACCATTGTTACGAGTTGTTCAGTGCAGCACACCAAGTGTTCCTTCGTTTTTGTTTGCCCTGATTATTACCCGTTACGAAAACTAACATTTCAGTCAGTTAGCATTGAAACTCGTTCTGACAGCGGCGAGTTGTTCCGCTTTCGTGGCGGCAGGACAATATTTAAATTACACTTTCGACTAGTGAAGGATGACTGATTATCTCAGATATTACACATTGCAGGCAGGTGTGGCTCAAGTGTTTACAGGGCCCCCAATACAGCGTGGGTACGAATTAGGTAGCATTTTCAGAAGTTCCTTCTCCTTTCTAAGTTCACTTTTAAAACCTACAGCTCAATTTGTCGGTCGGCAAGCCTTAAAAGCCAGTCAGCATATGATAGGAGATGAATTGGAAGGGGTACCTGTAAGGCGATCCTTTATAAACAGAGCATGAGAAGCTGGGAAAACCATTGCTGAAAAAGTTTAGAGCCGATTACTTCAGCGAAGTCAAGGAAGTAAGAAGAAGAAAAAACCGAATACTAAAAAGCGCAAACGAGATGACATCTTTTGCTGAGGATATGATGTCAGAGTTAGATCTGTGTTTCCCATCCTTGTGTAACATGTGTGTGGAAAGAAGTTCTTATGTCACCTACCAACCAATATCCAGTGCATACCAGGTACATCTGAAGAATATTTGGATTTGGGAAAATCATACCTACGCGTCGTGTGCGCATCACTGACAATAATAGTAAACCTATTGAAGATTCTTCAGTTGGTGTTGTGAATAATTTTTTCCATTCCCTGTTCAGTCAAATTGACTTTTTTCTCCAAGATAAACTAGTGAATGTGGCATCAGACCTTATAGGGCTTATATTGAAAACCTACTGAATTATGACAGAGATGCTAAAAACAGTCAACTGACAAATGAACTATTTGTTAAAGATGATGCGGCTAATGTTAGTGATATGTTTACCAAAAGTGAATGTGGGATGCGTAGACGACAAGCTCGAATAACCAATCGAAAACTATCGAGATGCTTGGGCGAATACACGCTGACATCATGCATCAAGACCAGTACTTGATCAACAACGTTTCTGTTCGTGTTCGTATGGTTCGCAGTTCTCCCGAATTTTGTTTACTGACCAAATGCTGCAAATGCTAAGGCTAAAGTGCAAATTGAAGATGCTACACTTTTTGTCCGCAAAGTCAAAATAAACCCAAAGATTCAACTGGCTCACCTGTCTGTGTTACACAAGTCAAACATGGTATATCCCATCAATCGAGTGCAAGTGTCTTATTTTTCGATTCCCAAGGGTATGTCAGATGCCACACGAGACTATCTGTATCTAGGTGAAATACCATCTAGATTAATTATTGGACTGGTCGCTAGTGACGGATTTAATGGCTCTTTCAAAAGAAATCCATTTAATTTTCATCATTTTAATCTGAATTTTCTTGTGGTGACAGCTGACGGTATTCAGTATCCCTCGCAACCTTTGACTCCGAACTTCAGAGAAAGATATTAAAGCAGATGTTATATGTCAACTGTTCACATCGCTAGGCAAATGGAACAGAGACTGTGGTAATGACATTTCTTATGAGGAATACGTAAAGGGAAACGTTCTCTATGGATTTGATCCAGATCAAAATGCAGTTGCCTCCCATGTCAGTCTGTTAAGAAGAGGAAGTGTGCGACTCGAAGTTAAATTTGCTCCACCTCTTCCTGTAAACATCACAGCGGTTCTTTATGGAATTTAAATGTACATTATCCGTAACAAAGGATCGTTCTGTGTTACTGGACTATTAACACTGAACAATTAGTAAGTATACTAGAGTTAGAACCCACCAACCACAAGAAAAGTAGGTTTAGGAGTTTGTGCTCGTGATGAATTGCCACAACATCCGATCAGACAACAACAGTCGATGTTCGTCGTGAACACAGATCCGACTTGGTTGCCAGGACAACATTGGCAAGCTATCTATATTAAAGACAAACACGGCGATTTTTTCGATAGCTTCGGTCGTCCACCCGAAAGTGATATTGTTAACTTTCTGAATATCAACACTAATATATGACATTATAATAGTGTACCTGTACAAGCTAATGATTCTGTCGCGTGTGGTTTGCTGTGTATATTTTTTAATATTGAGATGTCGTGGTCTTTCTATGCAAAATATTATTAGCAAATGTTATTCTAAGGATTTGTGGTTAAATGATATTGTAGTAACTTATTCTGTTACAGATCATTTACTGAAAAAAAAATAATTAAAAAAATTGTTTTTTTCACTTACCATTTTTTCCACAACAGTTTCTTATTCCTACGCAGCTTTCGGGGAGATAAAAAGACGAACTTGGTACTGGTTCTTCGAGCTCTCCTGCGAGTTGGGAGTGGACTGGAAGCATTTTCCTCACTGGGACTGGTTGATGGGAATGGTTCTGGATATTCGGTTTGTTCAGTGTAGGTTCTAGATGTGACGGTCTGTGTTCCTGTTGCTCTCCTGTGTGAGCCAATTGGTTTTTCAAACCTAAATACTTTTGCAAAACAACTAAATATGCTTTTACTTTTTCATCTGGATTTTGATTTCTCATTTTTAAAATGGCATTCATCTCATCATTTAGTGTGTACAGTTCACGCTCCTCTGGTGACTGCAGGAGCGTAAATTTTTTAAAGATATGATTCATTTTCTAATAAATGAACAATGATACTGCCTAATAATGGGAAGAGTGCTCCCTCCGTGCTGTAAAACCAGTTTTCTTCTGTAATGAAGGGAAGCGATTTATTACTTAGTGCTCTTATAATATTTTTTTTCCTTCGTAGGCGATATTTTTTTCCCTTCTGGTTGTGTTTTAGTGGAATATTTCCAGATAAAACATTTTTGCAGATTTTACAGAGTGTGGTGATTTGGCTGGAAGTGGTGTTTTAAAGCATCATTTGCTTGTTTGGGAGAGAAATGAGATAAGTACTTGATGAGATATTCATAGCGTTTGAGTCTATCAGCCATTCAGGGATAAACACTGTATTGGGTTGTTCTCCTGGCAAAATCCGTGACCTTAAGCGTAAAATATCAGGTGTTTCCTGTCTAAAGTCTAAAACTAAATATGAGTGGGGTTCCAGTGATGCATCTTTATAAATCTGAACTAATACGTTCGTTTGTCCTGGAAATACTTGGGAAGCTAAATGAGAAAACTGCAAAGAGTCTCGGGGATTTTTAAAAGCAATAACATAGTGGCTATTGAGAGAAATTGTCCGAAAATGTGTACCTTTACAGAATAAATTTTGTGTCAGTAGAATGACACTGAGGTTACGGTGATGTGAACCTTTTATGAAAACATCAGCTATTTCCATGCTGTCCTTAGCCTGGTGAACCAAATCATCGATTATGAGTAAATTTCTCACATTTGAATCAAATTCAGGTAACTTCAAACCATTCACGAATTCTATATTGGTAAATTTTTTAAATTTATCTTGATTTTCACTGTAACAGTAAACGATTTTCTCCAGTGGTGGTTTGATTAGTTGATTACAATGTTCTATGAGAGACAACACGAATGAAAAGCCAAACGGCTATTTTTCTGCCGAAGTTGATAAGTTAAGGGGATAAAAATCCCTTCTTGTTTTTCAGCCAGTAAGCGAAACGTTCAGATCGTAGTTTTCGATCTTAGTTTCGCTTACTGGCTGTAAAACAAGAAGGGATTTTTATCCCCTTAACTTAGACAACACGAATGTTGTTTTTCCTGACTGAGTAGCTCCGGAAATAATGCATGTAAATGGATGTATGAACATAGCGGAAATGATAACATAATTAGACTGTGATTATTTTTATATAATCAGAGATCATGTAAAAACAGATAGATACTTGTTTTTAATATAAAAAAATCTCCCCATCAAGATTTTTTTTTTTTTTATCACAGTCAGCATGTAATCATGCCAAGATGACAATTTCTTTTTAAATTCTAAGGGAAAAAAAAGCTATTGTGGAATAATAGTAACAATAACAGTGATGTGAAAACTGCACAAGAGAAGGGCGACACTGCAAATTATCGTGTTAGGAAACAATCATGGATTTTAACCTACAAGGTAGAATGTTGTTTAGTTTTCTGTCCCATAGATGGCATCTTTTGCTTATGGGGTATGTGAGTGTAAGGAATTATCCTTTAAAATACCCATAGGGAAAAGTGCATGTGTCTGTTGACACTATGCACTTCGGAAAAGTGTATCCAAATCTTTTTGTTAAGGAGGTCATTTTGAGTTGACAGCTCCATTTGTCTCTATGGACAGAAAATGGTACAGGAATTTGGATGTTTTTTTGTGGCTCAACCCTTATTGCTGCTATCATAGATTCCAGATTAATCTCAGTGGCCGCACGAGAATTTAAAGTAATGCCTTTGCATTTGGTCACAATCTTACTCCCCCTGTGTTCTGTAGGAATAAGATTTGGGGCCTGTGATAACAAACTCAACTATAAAGTCACCATCGGTTTCGTCACCTAGCTCCCCAAAGTAGTGGACCAGTGGATGGTGAGTATTTGCACCCAGTTTTTCACTGAAAATGACAGAATCGGTATCTGTGTATAAAAGCCATCTTTGCAAAGGTTCCATGACCTCATATAACTTTATCCTACCGTAGGCAGCTACAAATGAGGAGATGACAGCATTCCCTTTCCTATTTTCAGGCTTGGTGCTTTCAATAGGAGAGTAGGCAACCACAATTTGCTCTTCTGAAACTAACCTGGCATCTTGGATAACTTTATTGTTATCTAAAAAAAGTTCTACGAGGTCTTCATAAGAGGAAATCACCTGGGCATGAGTTCTTAACATTCTCATATCAAGCCTTCCCCATAGGGAATTCAAACAAAGCTTAGCAAGTGAATGTGTACCAGGATTTTTACTAATGTGTTCACTATTTAACATAACACCTTCACTTAGCAAAAACTCATCCAGATAAGACTGTCGGTTTTTACCTTCAGGCCATCCAGATGCTTCCTGTTTCAGCTTCAGAAAGGTAATCAATGTAGTGAGCAAAGAAGTTTTCTTCACCTTCAAATTTTTGAGAAAAATGCCATACCTCATAAAATTCAAAAACTTTATAACCGCGAACACGTGCTAAATCTAATTCTGGAGTGCACCAAAAACCTGTAAAAGATCGGTCCGTATGAGAGCATAATGGGACCATTTCGGCAGCACACTTTCCACACAGGGGGAAGATTAATTTTCCATTCACTGTGATGGGCAAAACCGGTAAAAAGAGATCGGTAGGTGTTTCCACTTTTGCATGGCAAATACCAAAGTATACCCCAGGAGAATAGTCGAAATTATCGAGAATAACTGCGGGATGCCACATAGGAAATACCTGATATTTCATTACCCATGGATAAAGGCTATTGAAGTCCAAATAGTGAATAACTTCCCCTTCTGACTGAATTTTGTGATACATTTTGAAGCAGTCGGTTCTGCCACCATGCAGAGCACTACGAGGTAAAATGGGATCTGGAATTTTAAGAGCAGCAATAAAGTTTTTCATGGCTGTGTTTTCAGAAATTTCTGTATTAAATTGGCAATCCCAAACTGAGATTACATCGTATCCTTTGCTACAAAAATAGTTTTTGCAATCTTTTGTTTAGTCAAAAAGGGTGATAATCTTTGTGTTTCTGTATGGTTGGTAAGTATTTGGTCTATAACATTCCTGACATCCATGGTAGAAGCAACTGTATTATTTATATAAAATGCTTCCACATTTCCCATCGACAAAATAAGGTCTGATGCGGACTCCCCCCCCACAGAATGTGCATGTTGTATGGTTATATTGTTCTTGCCATTTGAGCCAAGCCAAAGCCTTTTGACTTTGCACATTTTCCCCCCTGTAACCCCGAGCAGGAAGTATGGGCAAAGTGTTAGGTTTTAAAAAGTTCTGGAGAAATACTCTCAAACATACTCCTGCAATTGTAATGTCATGGAGAAACGGATTAATCTGGGTGATCTGTATGAAGAGAGTGCGAAAAGTGTTGCAGCTGTCATGCAAAACACACATATCATCCTTGGTATAAGCCAAAAGTTTCGTTTTCAAACAGTATTCACTGTCTAGTCGATTTTCGTACCAAGTCTCGAACTCTGTACGAGTTTCTTTGTTCATAAATTCCGGCTGGAAATATGATTTTTCAGGGATGACTCCACGATAATCCAGAGAATCTGATGTATGAAACTTATGAGGAAAGAAACCCTTACGAACTTCTGGGAGATTGAAATTGTGTGCAATCACACAAACATTTTCGTATTTTGGTTTGACAGTCCGAAGGATCCTACCATCTTGCCCCTTTTCATGATATTCTCGACAGAAAACAACCTGTCTAGGAACTGACCCACACAGTTTTCACCCCAGAACTCACGTTCGTGACTATCGAAATCAGCTATACATAATACTGCAACATGACGATGATTTTTAGCAATAGTTTCTGTGTCAAAATAAATCATAGTAACCTGCTTATTTGAGACCTCCGATTTTTGCACAAAACACATCTGTTTTGGGTGCTCTGATTTGCAGTTGCGGCAGTAATTTTCAGGTGGACACACGTGGCTTTTATATGTAGAGAAAGTAGCCAAACACTGTCTGCAACGATGGATATTTGGACAAATATTATTTTGTGTGTGCAAATTCAGACATTCTTTGCCATAGAAAAATCTATTGCATGACTCACACAAAAGAAGGTCCTGCACAATATGACTGGCGTTTGTGCGACAGCAGATGCATACATTTAAGCATTTATTCATTTCCAATCGATTGTGTTTTTAATGTTCGAAAACAACTGGGGCAATAATACAGAGCTGGCACTCTATGCACAAAATCATAATGAGAAGAGCAAAATAAGAGACAGATCTGTTTATTTGCATTTGGTGCCCAAAACACGACAGAAAAATTAGCATCCGCCGAAAAAATTACTATTTGGTATTCCAGAGTCAAATGCTTTTGAAAAAGACCCCTCCTGAATACCACAAGAAATGAGCAGAACCCCCCCCCCCTGCAATTTTGTGGAGAGTTAAAGCCCTCTTTGGTTTTAAATTTTTACAATTTAATCACACTTGTCTCTATGTTTTGGCATCATCAATGTGTGATGAAACACCCAGAACACGTGCTCGGGCCATGCAAATATTGTCTTTGTTAGAAATTTCCACAACAGTTTTTTTTTTTTTTTTCAGAATGTCATCCAGGCTAAGGAGCGTTCTTCTTTTTACATTGGTTCTGCCACCACCATTATTACTTATATTGATAAGTATGACATCTATAGAAAGATCATTTGCCAAAAGAAACTCATGTTTCGATTGGGTGACAGCATAAAATGCATCAACTAACCTTTGAATAGTTAATTCAGAAAGCAACATGAATGGTAGGTTAATATTGCTTTCCAAACTGGATGCACTAACGCCCAACCAAACGTGAGAAAAAGTTCCTAAACTCGATAAATGCTGAATGATCTCATTAAGCATATCTCGAAACATTTCAAACAACAACTCTGATGGGAGGAGTTAAAGGTCACGAAATCTAATTTGGTACTCCAATTGATGAGTTTGATATTTGATAGAGAACCGTGACTGGCCCACCGAAACAGTACAAAAATCCCTGTAGAGTGAGGGAGTCACTAGTGGTAGAAGAGGTTTTAGTTTCACATTCAGAATGCAAATATTGTAGGGGGGAAGTCACGACAACTTCCAGCCACACCAGCAAGAGAAACATGTGGATTAATGCCATGACCTGTGTGTTGTTGTTGTTCATTTTCACCTACAGATGAATCTGTCAAATCAACTTCGCCAATAACGGGCACATGATTATGCACAATGTTGCCACTAACAAACCGAATGATTGATGATCACTATAATAATAATAAAAAAATTACTTTCTAGATTTAGAAATCTCTTTCATAAATAAATAAATGTTAATCATCATAAAATGATTTTGCAATTGCGACACTATGCGATGCTTTCACTAACACAATTTTACTAAATATCAGCCCTCAAAATCTTTCCCAAAAACCCTAAAAAGCAAAACAAAAAAAAATCAATAAATAACTTATGGACATTTCACTTAACACAAAAATAGTTTGAAGTATTTTCATGAACATGTTTTTTAATTTCCATTGCAAAACCACCTTATAAACTTATATATTAAAAACTTAGACATTAAAAAAAATACTTTCTAGATTTCAGATGAATGTTACTCATCATAATGTGTTTTTGCAATTTCGACACTATGATATGCTTTCACTAACACAGTTTAACTAAATAATCAACCTCAATATCTTTTCCCAATCAATAACAAAACAATATATATATAATGACTTATGGGATTCACCTAACACAAAACAGATTGAAAATCATGAACATGATTTTTAATTTTCCATTGTAAAAACCACCTTATTACCTTATAGACAAAATTCGCCAATGTAGTCACTAAAAAAAAGAATTCAACTAATGTTAATATTTTCCAATGACACTGCCATAAAAATGACATAAAAAATTAACTTACATTTTCTCCAGAAACACTCATTTTGGAACACTGCGAACTTCTGAATGCATACAGATAATCCAAATACTTGAAAGACAATGGGAAGCATCGATCCCATTAGTCTATTTATAATAAATCAGAACCAATGGAAAACCAATAACGACAACACGTGACATCGAATAACTTAGTCCTCATCGATCACATGAGGTCAAATTGCAAACCGTTGGTACCCAACACTAATGTAAACAATTCATGTATCACCTCGAAAACATTTAGTAACATCAGAAATCATGAGTAATGCACAACCCTGGGAAATTTTTACCTTTGAAGAAACCGCAATATGTCTATCAAAGGAAGTGATTCAAATAACTTAGTTCTCATCGATCACATGAGGTCAAATTGCAACCCTTTGGAACCCTACACTATTGTAATCAATTCCTGTATCACCTCGAAAACATCTAGTCACATCAGAAATCATAAGTAATGCACAACCTCCGGAAAATTTTACCTTTGAAGATACCGCGATTCGTCTATGAAAGGAAGTGATTATTTATTTACAAATGTCTAACTAATGTTCCCACACTCTGAACGAGGACTGAAAACAAATGACCAGATATGAGTCACTCAGTTATCTACAAACAAGTGTAATGAAAATTAACAGTGTGGGAAAATAATTCACACACAGTTTATTTATTTATTTTACTCAGTTATTCTGGTTATAATATGTGGTTAGCTGAATTTTAAAAGACAGAAAATCTAAGGGAACAAAAGTTAAATAGCTTGGTGATGTGTGAAAATTCCTATTTCTCTATGTAACATTCAGAATGATAACATTGTAAATAATATCTGTGAAATAAATGTTTAAACTTAAATGAACAAAATGTTGTCGTTGATGTGTTAAGCAATTTAAGTAAGATCACTTTTTGAAATCACAGTGAATTCACACATAATTTATTTATTTATTTATTTATTTATTTATTGAACTTTAAGATCTAAAATTTAGACAAATCAAAATATTCAGATGAATTATGAATAAAATATGAATTAGAATATGAATATAGAATAAATATGGATGAGTTATGGGAAAAAATTGTGCGTTTGAGGGACACCAGCATGTAATTAAATTATTCAGAAAAGTCTAAACGCTGCTGCCATCTAGACTCTACTCTACTCTATGAATTCCCATAGTCTTTTAACAGGAAAGAAATACCCCAAACTGTATTGGAAAATTAGTACTGTCATCTATAGACATCCAAAGACAAAACTTGACGACAATGACGGATGTGTCACCCTGGGAAATTCCAAGATATCTTATCTCAAAAACCTCACCCACAATTCCATAGGCAAACCAAAACGCCGTGATATCACAGAGACATATGTTCCCCAAACATTTGGTGATGTCCCTGACAGAAAGGGGGCCCCCAGCGAAATTCCAAACATTCTCAACTCTATCTTACCACTATCCATCACCCATAATGCCTTACGCAAACCATTTACTTATTTACATCTCATAACACACACACACATCCACAACCCTGACATCGCTTCCCCCATTCACCCTACCCCTGTTTTGTTCAGAGTAAATTTTACATTTTACTCTGAACAAAAATTTCCCACCAATCAATGCACGAAACCTTATCCACTAATATCCACGAATATATCTTCCTTTTCCATTCAAATTAATAATGTCACTTATTTACAACTAACAAATTACGTCACTTATCTTCATCTGATAACAACACACATCCACGTCACGATTCCTTATCCTATCTTGATCTTGATCAGAGTGTCCCACCAATCACGACACGATTCTTTATCTCAAACCATCACCCATTATTCCATACGCGAACAAAACAAACAACGTGACGTCACACACAGATGGTCCCCAGAAAAATTCCAAACATTCCAAACTCATGACGTCATTCACACAATGACGTCATCAGCTCAACAACCAATCATGTCACGATTCCTTATCTTATCTTGATATTAATCTTGTTCAGAGTGACCGGACTACTACTAAATTAGTCTTCCTTTTCTCCTTCCAGAAGCCTCATGAAAAAAAAAAAAAGACATTTTTATCGGTTTTGCCATAAGTATTCATTAGCAATATTTTCCCTAATTATTCATTAGCGGTATATTATTCATCCGCTTAATTTTTTCCCGGTAATCAAGTTTTGTTAATCATGACGAAATAGGTCATTTTAGGAAGGGACTATTGTATTGATGATTATTCCCACCTATGTTCTAAGATAAGTTTCTCTGGTAGGTCTCGCTTTCTCTTTTCGAATTACTCACATTCAGTTGAAAACGTTTTTATTTATTTATTTATTTTATTTTATTTTTATTCTCGAGTCACTGAATGAAAAATAAACCCCAAGCATTTTTCTAAACATGTTAAGTTGTTTTACCCCTTTTCCCGGCTCTATATACGAAAATGCAGAAATGAAGGTTTACGTCGACATTTCCTTATTGAGTGCTGTTGTTTTTTCGCCAATTAGTTGCAGCAATGAATATCAGTAGTTCCTGTCTTCAGTAGTCGAATCTCAATTTTGTTAATTTTATTATGTAGTATTTACATCTGTGATATCTCCTTATACCAAAAATAATTACCTGTAATACACAAAATTACTTGGAACTGCTCAGCTCCCTAACTCAATTAGATTTTTTTTAATAACTATTTACAAATTTAACAGTTTTTTAATTACGTTTTTTTTTTCTTTCGTATTTTATTCCTTGGTGTTTGAGTCCAAATATAGCCTTAGCTTATACAACAAAGGAGAGTGTACAAAACTCGAAAATGTAGTTCAACATATTAAATATTTATGATAAATAAAAAAAAAAAACAGCAATTTTTCTTTATATGTGAGATAATTGGAAAAAATAACAATTCTCGGAATTACTATATGCTTATCGATAGCTGCATTGTGACAATTCAAATACCGTAATTAATTTCTGAAATTATCTACGCTTACTTGTTGCTAAAGCTGCTACGCAACGTTATCGTTATTATAGTTTACTTCTGATTTCCTGTTTACCTGAGATTTTCCTGCTTACCGAAATAAAATAAAATAAAAAGTTCTTTCATTAACGTTGATTATTTTTTCCGATTTATATGAATACACATATACAATCATCAGTTATCTCTATATGTAATACGTAACTAACATTTTCGTCTGGCCTGCTTATTGCTCCGTCTCGTGTCAAAAAGAGAAAATGAATTTTCTCATTTCCCATTTTCTCGTAAGGGATTTTATAATTTACAAGAGCATAGGAAACCTTCTGCCAAATTTTGCCAATAAAAATGACCTCGTTAAAATAAAAACTGAACTGCATAGACATATTCTAGTGCAGGGTTTCTCAAACTTTTGCTACGACGGAACACTTCACAAATCCTGAAATTTTCACGGAACACCTTAGTTATTTTGTAATGTATTAATTAATAATTAATTGCTAATTTAGCTATTTTTTATTATTATTTAATAATTGATTATTAATTAATTAAACGTCAATTAAACATAAACATCATTAAATTAATTTGTGCAGATTTTCATTGACATATCCCATTCTGATCACCAGATATATTTATAATATTATTATAAGTACTTACGAGTGAATGCAGATTTTTTCTCCTGTGTGTGCTGGTAGTTTTCCCCTCCTTTTGTACATCCTGGAGATCTTTGTAGGGTTCAGGTGGATGACTCACTATCTGTTCCGTCACAAACACCTTCAATAAGAGATTTCTTAATATCAAAATTAAACAAAGTGCCTTGTCTCGTATTCATATTAGAATTTAAACTCCGGTTTCAGAACAAGCACTTACACATGCAATATGAACTTGCGAAGAAGGTATTCAGTATTACTAGATGTGAGAACCGGATACAGACTACCTTGATCTTCAATTTCAGTGGAGAAATTTTCTTTATACTTCCTTGCTGATTGGTCACTGACATTTGCATATATTATTTTGCATATATTGCAGATATTATTTCGTTCAGTTTTGAGAACACGCCGCACATTGTTGTAATCGGCTTGCAGGCAATTTTTATGATAGGTCATAAACGCCAGTATTCTCTTTCTCGATTGCTGAAAGATTTCGATGTGTGAAAATTAACAATAATTAACACTTTCATTGCCAAGCTGAAAATTGGAATTTCGTGTGGTGGCCAATTTTTTTTTTATTTTTTTATTTAGTTAGCGACGTCCACGCGATAACGCGTGATCGGCCGTCTGGTGAGAGCTCGCATCGCGCGATATCGCGTGATTGGCAATGAACGTGTTAATGAATATTTCCATGTTTAAAAATATGGCGCTTGGTTACTGACATTTGCTACACAGAAGTCATTTCCTTCAGTTTCGAGAACAGAGGATATGCCACCATTGTTATAATCCTCTTGCAAGCAATTTTTATGACCGGTCATAAACAGTGGTATTCCCTTTCCCAAATGTTGAAAGGTTTTGATGTGTGAAAATTAACGATTCATAGATGCTATTAGGCGTTCTGGGTCTAAGCTTTTCGACATATTCACGAATATTATTCTCCTCAGAATATTTCTAATATAAAATATTTATTCATGAAGAATGCTTAGAAAACTAAAACGACAAATTGCAAAACTATTCGCGGAACACCTACAGCAATTTCTCGTTTAGTGCGCCTAATGCGTTCTTTAAAACAGGCGCATTAATCGAAAACGCACTAATCGAATATAATAACCTATGGGAAAATGTATAATTCGTTCCTCAGATTTCTTTTTTGACCCTTAATGTTTTTTATAAAAGAATTAGGGTATGTCTGAGGGCCTAGTTAAAGGATAACCATGAAGCTGAAAGACGATAAAACATATTCAGAATTTTAATTTATTATTCTACTTCTTAACAAAGAATTGAGCTAACGTAGTTTGGCGGCCATTCTGTTTCTTTTTTTTCATACAACTGACGGTATTGCCCTATTTCCCCTTCTGCAAATTTTACCGGTTCTCTCTTCACCAGGGTCAGTTTTTAAGCATTGCTGCTTAAAAACTTCGATTGTACGAAAACTATTTTCAAATTGTTTCTGTGAAACCTCTTTGGGCTTGTCAGTGATTAAATTTTCTTCATATTCTTCGGGATCTTCCCGCTCTGTATCTAAATTTAGCAAGTCGGAATCACTTAACTTCTCAGAATGAGATTTAATTAACTTAGATTCATTCGAAAAGCCAATAAAAATCATTTGCACAATGTGAAAGAATGTGCGTCCAAGCGGCTCGTATATTGTTAGCAGTAATTTCATTCGACTTTGCGACTTTGTAACCAGGCTGAGATTTCTCTGATTTGGCTACAAAAGTCTTGGAAGGCATTTGCTTCCAAAAAAAAAAAGAAAAAAAGGCCGGTTTCATCGACATTAAATCACAATAGTCTCCTTCTTACACAATTTTCTTCAAAATCTCTGGATATCTCCTTATATGCACTTGTAGCTTCTCCTGTGATTAGAACATTGTGTAGGCTATTTCTCTTTTTGAAACGCTCAAATTCCCGAGAAACCCAGGAGACCAGACTTCAGCACAGTAATCCAGATGTGGACGTATCAAGGCCTTGAGGAATAACAACTTCCTTATCCCTACTTGTTAGTGTGTTCTTCAATAGCCAAGTAATCTTATGGGCTACCTTAGCAATATATCTTCTATACTTTAACTCCCTGTCTACCACCACCACCACCACCACCACTAAATCTGTAACTTCCTCTATTTCGTGGAGTACAGCGCCATCAATATGATACATAGCATGTAATCTGTTTATCCCAAAATGCATAACTTTATATTTTTCTACACTTGAACTGACATCCATTATCTTTCCCTTATGCTGACAGTCTATTTAAATCGTCCTGCAAACTCTCCACATCGCCTTGATTAACTATTACTCTACCTAATTTTGCATCATCAGCAAACAACTGAATATTTCCTTTCAGGTAATCTCCTGTATTATCAGGTTATTTCCTATATTATGTACAAAATAAACAGTAATGGTCCAAGCACTGAACCTTGCGGCACACCACTAGTTACCTGTTTTCGCATCGATTCTGCTCCTCCATATACTACTTTTTGATATCTGTCCAGCAGCCACCCTCTTATCCATTTATGCCACACCCATCCTTATTTGTTCTAATTCGCGTAACAGAGTTCCATGTGGTATTCGGTCAAATGCCTTTGCAAAAATCCAACAGAATTACCGTATAGCCATTTCCTCTATCTAATTCTGCTGTTGCTCTACTGTAAAAAGTTAGTAAATTATCAAGGCCTGATCAACCCTTCACAAAGCCATGTTGACCATCATACAGTATAATATTTTTATCTATCCATTCTTGAATTCTCTTTTTTACCAATTTTTCCAGTGCTTTTACCACCACACCTGAGATATTGATTGGTCTATAATTTGATACTGCAGTCTTAAAACCTCCCTTATGCAAGGGAATTATTTTGCCCTCTTTCCACTCCCTTGACACTCTACCAGAGCTGAAACTTAAACAGCCTAGTAAGAGGCATTGCTAGTTCCCTTGCATATTCTCGCAAAACCCGAGCTGATATCCCATCCAATCCCACAGCTGTATTTACATTGAGATTCTGCAATATCCTAAGAACCTTCATTTCATCCACCTCTGTTCCCACATTTGTATCTGTCACGTTTGTTAAAGCAGTAATCTCACTAGGATGATATATCCTTACAAAGTAGTCACCCAGTAACTCGACTATTTTATCCGCTTCTGTCACCTCCTGACCATCATCACTTATTAAGGTTAATCTTCCTCTTACTTGCCACATAACGAAAGAACTCTTTGGGATTTCCTTTGGCCTGCTCGACTAGATTCTTCTTTTAATCTGATTTTGCCTTCCTTGCCATGTTGGTCACCTTTCTCTTTCTATATCATCTACGGTATTTTCTTCTTCTGCAGCTTGTGCTTAATGATATTATTCTTCCATGTAACTCCTACCTGATTAACCCTCCTTACCTTAAGCATACAAGTTAATATTACTTCCTCTAGATGACTCTTAACTATCTCCCATGAACTACTGAACATCCTCATCCTGCAGTGTTTTATGCCATGGCAGAGATTTAAGCTTCTTCCTAATCACCTGCCTTGTAATTACACATATACTCCTTGATAGACTATTCCTCATGTTTTACAATCTCCCAAGTCAAGACCTTATGGTCACTTTTACCAGTCATTGTGGTCACATTGGTTATGGATAGCTCTTCTGATCCTATGAAGTCTAATACTCTCACACCCCTACTCCCCCCCCTCCATCATATACTGCTTCAAGTAATTATCCCTCAGCAGGTGTATAACTTCTATTTCCTTTGTACCATGTGATCTTCCTTCCTTCCAGTCTATATCTCCATAGTTGAAATCCCCCATAATAATCACTGGACCTGTACTCATTGTACTAATTTGGCGATGCATGTCTTCCAGATCATCCGTCGAACCCCCTTGGCCGATAGCAACGCGCCTTAATCTCACACCAGACTGCTTCAAATATAGATTCAGTACAACAGAAACGTCAAAATTAGGTTATAGAAAAGAAGAAATAAAAAAGGTTTTTTAGTAGATGAACAGTATAAAGTAGTGAATATCTCATTACTATTGGGGTCTAAGATTAAAATTTCAGCATAGAAAGAAAATATATCCTTGAAATAGGTATGACACATCTTTTCTACGTAAGCTTGATATGACTTTTAAGACAAATATATATTTCCGCACTGTTATTTTTATTCAAAGCTTATTCAAGGTTCCTAATGAACCATTTTATGGTTCATTACAGCTGGAAGGAGATAAAAAAAATAACTTGTGAAACAAGCAGCGGAAACGATCTGACAAATCATTATCAGTTTTGAACAGTAACGCAGAAATTTTATTTTAAATAAAACGTAGATTATTTCGATTCCGAAACAGAAGAATGTTATCAACAAATAAAAAAAAAATCTTTATGAATAAATAAAATACAAAAAACAAATTTCTATTTAACCATTATAGCAACTGCGAACTTTTACGCAGAGCTCCGATCAAGGGTCGCGCTTCAGTATTCCTTCGGGGAAGGAAGTTTAAAACGGAACTGTTCCACAAACAGAGATTTCGCTCGCAGCGAACACAGCAACTACCAACCAATAAACGAAGTAAACAGCCTTATGCAATTTCCTGGAGGTACTCTGACTCACAATGTATTTATCCCAGTATAGTGAATATAATAATATAAGAATCCAAGGTTCTTAAAAAGTACTGCAAGTCTTTATTTGTGTCTTGCATCTTGCGCTGTGTGAAAAGCTAAACTTAAATTAATTACTTGCGTGGCGTTTTATATTTTCAATATTCTTTAATGTAAAGCGTTTAGATTTTTCTCTTTCTAAATCTTACTCTATTTAATGAAGTTCTTTAATTGAGTGTGCAGTCCAATATAAAAGTGAGACAATCAACTTAGCAACAAGATAAATTAAAAGCTGTCCAAAAAAAAAAAAAAAAAAAAGTAAAGTAAAGTAAACCTAACGCATTTGAAAGCCCATTTGCCCTCTACTGTAGAAAAAAAAAAAAAAAAGGTTATAGTTTCTTATACAAGTAGTCAAGAAAGAAAATCACAAAAATAAGTTGTTGTTCTTCTTGTGCCTTATCGATCTATTTGGAGCCCGTCTTTATTTTATTTTATTTTACATGATGCGACTTTAAGCGATCCCACCTGACTTGTCGCAGAGCCTGAGTTTTTTTTTTTTTGGGGGGGGGGGGACATTTATGACTGTAGATGTGTGTGTATACGGGGCCGGTTTGTCTGCTTTGAAGGATGAAAAATCCGAATTACCGGGAGAAAAAATTAACCTCCGTATGAGACTGGCTAACTCACCTTTAGTCGAAAGAGACCAGATAAAGGTTCCTCACGTCGTAGACGGGAATGTCGAAGAAATTTTCAAGTCGGTATAGACGAAGCCCCCAGGTCTACGACCAAAGGGCTTCGTCTATACCGACTGAGCTACGGAGGCTCAAAAGGAAAATAAGTTAAGAACTGGCTAATAATACCTTTGGTTTAAGAATGGAGAGAATATCATTTGGACAAATTGGAAAAATATTATTAGAATTTGATAGTCACGATGCTTTTAACTAGTCTTAGAGGATCAAATGAACTATACTGTATTTACCTCATTCAAAAACTGGAAAAAGAAATTCATCCATTTATTTTTTTATAAGACAAATTTCTCTTTCCAAATACTATTAACAAAGAAATCCTCTAACTAACGAGGAACTTCCATTGTACTACCCAAGGAATTCCACATGTATAGTTACTTTCGCGAAACCAGTAATGTCATCATTTATTGCCATTTCCTGATATGTCCTCAAAGAGTATCCAGAATACTATGATAGTACTGCATAATTAATTTTAATTTTATTACTTGCTTATCGGCAGGTCTCCAGTATTGTTAGACTTTACATTTCGGTCTTGTAATACTACTAATTGTATGCACTGATCTATAACTTGCTTTCTGGTGATATCAAATACCAATTTTTGCTAACCTTTCCTCGCCCCCTCAGTTTAAAGAAAACACATCACTTTAGTTCTGTCGAAAATTTCTTGAATGTTAACAATGCCAAGTTTCTTTCTAATATCTTCATTTTTAACATAATTTCGTGATTGATGCTATTTGTTCACTTCCATTTTCCTTTGAATTGTCAAATCTATGATCTCTAGTCTTCGATCAGCTGCTTTGGTTTTTGGCTAATTTCTTTGTTATTTCATATAAATTGATTCAACTCTGCTTATTCCGTTATGTTTATTCCATTATGGTACAAATTAGATAATGGTTACGGATGGTGCATACTGATTACATGTAATTTAGTACTGTTGCACATTGTTCATATATTTGTTTATTTATGCTTTTTGATATCAATCTGTCTTTAACGAATTCTCGCTAAATTTATGCATCACGTAGTGACATGTGTAATTAAAAGCGTATACTGCAATAGTACGCTTTTAATTTCCATTTTGAGCCTTGGATACTCATTCAACCATTAATTAGAAGGTTCTAGCAATATCTGGAAATCATATTAAATGAGAGACAGGTTGATATCAAAAAACATTAATAATTATTAATGTTTTTAAATGCTATTTATTATAATTAATAGCATTTAAAAAGAAAGCTTATAAAAATAAAATACAATAATATTTAGAGAAAATGACGTAGACTTTTCAGAAGAGTAAAAACGATTTTAGCGGCATTCTTTTGAGTTTTGTACTTGAACTTATTACTATTACATTTTTGCATTCTATCCACATGCATTGTTAATAACCTTGTCATTCAGTCATGGAGAGACTTCGCGAGAAATTTACTGACAAATTTACTTATTCTATCTCTTATGCTTTATGGCAGCTTCGCAAACTTATGGATGTAAGGCCCCCTTGGAAAAATTAAAATATTTCACGGCCTCCATCGAAAAAAAATCTTAATACAGACATATATTATTATAATATTTATTGTATTTATATTCAATACAAAACATACACAGCGAATATCGCAAAAATCAAATGCAAATATTATATTTTTAACATCTTACATGCACACATGGCACACTTAAGTTTTAAAAGAGGTATACCGTGAGTAGACATATCGATACAAAATAAATAACGGAAAAAAACTCACGTAGAAAGATTATTTAATAGTATAATTTTCGCCTGTGTGTGAAGATGCCTGTGACACACAGGCGAAAATTATACAATTAAATAATCTTTCTACGTGAGTTTTTTCCCGTTATTTATTTTGTATCGATGGCACACTTAGTCTTAAAACATTTTAAATTTATTTTCATTATTTCACGGCCCCCTCAACAAAACTAACGGCCCCCAAGGGGGCCGCGGCCCACAGTTTGGGAGGCGCTGCCTTATGGTATAGAGTATGTCACTTCTTCCATTCTTTGGCCAGTACTTTGGCATCATTCTATTCTGCTTCGCTTTCTTTTAGTACGATTTTTTTTCACCTCGATATTTTCTGATCTTACGGGATTTGCCAGATCTTTTTTTTTTTTTTTTTTGAATATCTCTCGTTCTGCATTTCTATGAAACGAAACCAATCGTGTCACACGAAAAACGCAAGGAATCCTTTATTCATTTCATACCTCTTGGATTAAGCTACCCCTTAATTATTTCTTCCGTGATATTCTTGTTTTGCAGTTTTGGATTCCCCCCCCCCCTATTCATGGAAGTCTGTCATATTAGATACATGATGAATTATCTCAAGTTTTCATTCATTTACATACATGATCGGTTTTACGACAACGCCGAATCTTTTTAAATTGAGAATAATCGAAACTTTCCTTTGTTTATTCTCTTTGCTTTCTCTTTTTAAATTTGATTAATGAGATAGTAATATTTGCCATTGATAACAAATCATAACAATCTGTTTTAGTTTTCTATATCAACCCATTGCTTAATTGAAATATTCATGCACATTGTATGCTGGTTCATTTGAACTATTTCGCAATGAAATAGGAAAGTATATTAAGAAATAAAAATAAAGAAGGAATAACACTTGCAGAAGAAAAACTTCTACAATTGTTCTAGTGTTAAACGTGTAGAGCCATTTTGACTCAATAAGTAACCATGGTACCCTTTGATTAGCCATACCTGGGTTCAGATCTCGTCTTGGAAATCTGTATCAGGTATATTATTATTATTACATCTACTTAGAGACTCGTCGGCCTTTGTGGATTATGAGACAGCTTCTGACAAAATACACCTCCCCATTGTTTCTCTCCTGCTCAACTCTCAATACTTTAAGCTCCAAAGCCGAAACTTAGAATATTCTTCGGATATTTGGAGTTGCAAACTAAAAAAAATCTACCTAAGAATTCTTTATTGTCAATATATTATACTTTTTTTTTTTTTAAAAAAAAAAAATAAGCGCCTTCATGGGAGTTGCTCCGCCGAAATGGCCACTGCCATTCTTCTGCATTCTTATAATCGTATAACAGCAGCACGTGCATCTATCCACAGTTCAATGCAGAACATATTCAACCAACTTATCCTCTTCTTTTTCCATATTATCTACCTCTGTTCCCTGAAGCGCCTTCATTCTCCTTCACAACTTGCCCACGTACGACAAAGTTGTCTTATCAATACAAAAAAAAAAAAAAAAAACAGTTGGAAATAAGAAATAATTTTTAATTAATGTTATTCAATTAATAATATCATTAATTTCAAATAATGTTAAACTCACTGCCTAGGTAAATGTGAAAAAAAAATTGTTCAGGTTTATTCTATTTGTGCGGTTTAGTGTTGAAGTAAATCATTTCCATGAAAAATTTTGGACTGTCCATAAATGTTTTCTTTCTTTCAAAAAAAAAAATCCTTCAAGATTTGACAACCTTCAACTCGCGAATCAAAGAAAATTAACATAATTACTAAAATAATAATAAAAAAGTCGTGAAAATAATGAAAATCATCTTCAAGGTAAAATGGATTTTTCCCTGCCTGTAACCAGCCCAAAATGGTAAAAGTAACTGACTGAAGTCTGAAGAATGAACTATTGTCAATGATGAGTCAGTATTTAGAATTAATCGACACTAGAAACTTTACAACGCATTACATGTTAAGAGACTATGAAACTCGGAACCTCTATCAGTGTTCGACTGACACCACGGAACTATAATGTTTCCACAAAGGTATACAGCTACCTAAGTAGCCAATTATACCACTTAAAAGTTGACCAGTTAATCAATGACCATCAATATGGATTCTACCACTCTCTCTATTCCTGGATCTCCTTACTGACATCATCCATCTGTGCAAACATGCTATGGAAAAGATTGTAAAACTCATGTAGCCACACTATTTTCAGCGTGTTTGATCAAGTCCGGTACAAAGGCCTACTTGCTAAATTATTACTCGGGATCTACAGTTCACTGTTTGAAATTCGACTGCCAATTTCCTCTCTCGTTATTCGCTACGTGTGATGGTGAATGGCTTCATTTCTTCTAATGACCCCCCCTTTTCTCCTATTCATAAATCATCTCAGAAACATCAAATCCTATTTGTATTTTTGTTGACAATAGTAATCTCGATTCTTCTTTTGAATTTGGTAAACTTTGCAGTGCTCAGTATATTAGAAACTACATGATTTCAATAATCACTGCCTTAACAAACAATGATCTCATTGCCATATTTTCGGAGGGTAAGGGGGGGGGGAATCTTGTCAACTTAAATGCTATCAAAACAGTTTCGTGTCTTATTTCTTGCAAGAAAGAGCACACTTCACCTCTCATCACCATTGATAATACCAAGATCTCCACACGAGATCTAGGGCGCGAAGAACCTTTATTAGGGCTTTTTAACTGAAGGTGAGTTAACTGATCTAATATGAAGCTAAAGGGGGGAAGTTTCCCGGAAACTCGTGTGTTTCGTTCCTCAGAACAGACAAACCGGCCATTAGAAGAAACGCAATTAACAGACATAATACATTGGCCTCATAGCCCGTGATTTGCTTCGGCAGTAAATCAAATAAATAAAGCAAACAACACAAGATTAGCTACCTCTTCTTAGAATGACTTACACACCTCTACTGCATAATCGCATCCGTGACATCCTCCACTCGAAAAATATAAAAATCCTCCTCTGCTAAGGACTACTGACCAGTACAACTCTTAATACTGAATAAATCCGAAATTCGCCTTGTTCCAGAAGACAGTTCTGACATATGGATGTTCCACTAGAAACGATTCAGAAGAGGGTGACTAGGTAAATGGAGACTTCTCTGTATAGACTAACTCCAATCTTTCTCTGGATGTTCTGTTTCTGCCTTATGCGTCTTTATAGGAGTTTTCGTTGCCACTATTCCTTCACTTTATCTTAAGCATGTCAATACAAAACGAAATGTCAGCCAACGTTTTTAATCCCGTCGTAAATATACTGAATCAAATTCTTGTGCCTTTGTGTTTGGAACAGAGTACTCTTCACAATTTTCTCAAAAAAATACATGTTAAAAAAACATATTCCTTTTTTTTTTCTTCTTGATCACTTGTCATTGATATACAGTATGTGCTGCAGATTTCATGACTAGAGTTGACATAAAAAATAATAAATTGCTGTTAAAAGTAATAAGATTTATATCAATTTACAAAATAGATCTGAGGCGCCTGTGAAAACCTGTGAA
The DNA here is from genome assembly GCF_054136105.1 of Typopeltis vanoorti. NCBI lineage: Eukaryota > Metazoa > Arthropoda > Arachnida > Uropygi > Thelyphonidae > Typopeltis > Typopeltis vanoorti. The sequence goes on along the minus strand of NC_143551.1, from coordinate 117,967,720 downwards.
TACTGCTTCTGCATCTAAAATACAATACTAAAAGAAAGACCATTATAAAGAAGTTTCCATTTGCTAACTAAAGAACATTTTCTCAGTTTCTTTTCTTTTCTTCTCTTTTATTTTATTTTTTGTTTTTTCGAATCCTGTGAATCAGCTCATCTTTGGCACGCACAAAAAATAGACATAATACATGGGCCCCATAATACATTAACACATAATACATAATATATATATATATATATATATATATACAGGGTGTTCGGGATAAATTTGACAGTTTCGTAAGGAAAAAGAAAATCTTCTTTGTATCTATTAAATTTAATGAATTGACAAAAAAACATTACAGGCAGAGTTAATTACAATACTATCAACAAGATTTACTCAAAATAACCACCATTAGCATCGATCACAGCTTCAATTCTGCTTCGGAACCTCGAACAAGCTGATGCTACAGTCTCCCTGGGAAGGGCCGCAAAAACTGTTTTAATTTTATCCATTAACTGGGCTTTTGTATTACTGGAAGTGCGATTGGTGTCTTTTTCAACTGCGCCCCATACAAAATAATCCATGGGGTTAAGGTCTGGGGAGTTTGGAGGCCAAACATTTGGACTGGTGAAGTCGTAGAAATTTTCAGACAACCATTTTTGACTTTTCCCAGAGGTGTGGCAAGGGGCCGAATCCTGCTGCCATACATACGGCCTACCATTGGCTACCCTTGTTATCCAGGGCTTGACTACAGTTAGCAACTCCACGAACAAAGCCCGAATTCCAATGCCAGGGTTCTTCAACACCTGTTCCTGCAGATTTGCGAGGAATTCTGCTGTACGAACGCAATCAGATCGTCTGCTAGGGATCTTTCTTCTTGCTACATCCTCGTAGTCACCATTGCAAGTCTCTAGTTCATGCCTGATTGTTTTTACTGTATTCAGGGAGCATTGGGCAGCAGTCGTAATATCCTTATTTTGATGGCGGGCACGAATCATCATGATACAAGTTATTCTCTTCCATGATTCAGGTGGGTTCCAGCTATCCATCCTTTCTGACATCTTGTATATGAATGAAGAAGGGTCCAAACTTTTAAATGAAGAGAAGTGTGTGTTAATACATGTAACTTACGGAAAAATATAATTAATTATAAATATGTCAAATTTATCCCGAACACCCTGTATATATATCTTCTAATGCCTTTTATTCCCAAGGGAGTAGGCGAAGCTATATCGAAAATTCGGAGACTGAAGGGACAGCCATCTCTACCATTAGCCAATCAGAGATAGCTGGCCCAAGACTAACACTGCTTTTAAGCAGTATCCAGAGAAGATATTTTTCGATTTCGAGTCACGGATTTGTGGAAATGACATTTACATCCATAGTGGTAAGCGCTACCCAAAGATTCTAAGCACGATTCTAATCGCCAACTAGAAGAACTTTTTCTAAACCTTTCTTCGATGGATTCTCAAATGAGTTTATCTCTGGCACTCGCAAATGGGTTTTTTGTTTCCAGAAACTCGAGTTTTTCGTTCCTTAAACTCAAGAAAATCGAACATAGAACCCACACTATTCAGATGGTAACATACTAGGGTAGGGTTGGATACCATGACATGGTGACAATTTTCTGCCTCTCTCGCCACCAAATGTTGTTCTCCGTGAAAGTTAAAGTAGCTTGCTGCTGTATGTACGCCCATAATTAATCATTTAACATTTAAGCCTTGTAGTTCCAAAACCTTTGTTAATGTTACATCAATTGCAAATTAAAAATAAAAATAAGATTGAAATAACGAGAATGAAAATTCCATGCATAACGAAATAAAAATATCTGCTATTCTTGCGATATCTGGAGATGTTGCAATAATTCCTTATCACTACCTCTTTAGATCTGTGAAAGAATTATGATCATCATCATAACCATAAAGAGCGGAATTCAAATACTCATCTTGAGAGGGTTCCACTATCAGGAGGCATATGAAGAAAGGACTAAAATTGATGTGAATAAAGCTGCCGAGATTTCTGATATATCACGCATGTGTTGAAGGAATGTTCCAGGGAGTTAACAATAGCACTGATGTATCTTCTTTAAAGCCAGTGTTGGATTGGCCCCAGATCTAAAGGAGTGGAAAGATTTAAAATTGTTCCCCCTTCATGAAGGAGGTGATATGCCTAAGGCTTCAAATTATAGGCAATCTGTGCACCCTCAGTTGTACTTAAAGTAACCCCCCCCCCCAACCGGCCAGAACGTGTATAGACGTCCAGCTAAATCTGGATACGATTCAAACGAGTAAAGTAAAGTAAAGATTAAAGTAAAGAGGTTAATCATTACCAAGATTTAGAACCGAGTTAATAACAGCAGCATTCTTCTCTTTGACAGACAGCATGGATCTGATAAAGTAAGATCGCATTTTACTTATTTGTTATAAGGTGGTGACAAATGCATTCGACAAAATGATATGCATATGCAGCAGTACATTCAGATTTTGCATAGGCCTTTAAATTGTCACTTGAAAAACTGGTAATTATATTGGAAAGGGTGGGACTAGAGAGTAGATTAGTATGCAGGGTCGGAGACTGTTTGTCTCATAGGTCTCACTCACCAAATTGTGTATGAAGAGGGATATCCCAGAAAAAGGAAAGTCAGTAGTGGTAAGCTGTGGAACACACCATGACAACTTCTGGTGAAGATGATTCATGATCATTACAACCATGATTAGAGGATGCACTTTTATTGTTACAATGACTTTGTAACAAGGAAATACATAAATATACTTGGTCAGCCAGAGGATACTAATCAGTAATCAACTACGCTATCGCAAATTTAAAATTAGCGGAGTTAATTTTAGACGTAAAAGCATATCGAGGCTTTCAATTAAACTCTGATCATTATACGATATCAGGAAATATTCGTTTTAAACCAAAGTGGCTAAAAACACATAGAATTAAAAATTCTTACCAGCCAAGTTACAAAATTTCTTCATTACAGAATCCCCAAGTTAGACAACAATATCAAAAATGCACAAACTTAAAAACAGAAACCACACATGATCAATGACATAGAAGATGAATGGGAAAATTTGAAACAAATTCTCACAAAAGCAGTAACAGAAATCTTAGGAACAAAGCACAAATGGATTAGAAAAAGAGGACTACCAGACTGGAACAAAGAAATAGAAAATATAATAAAAACAAAAAAAGACGTTATCAGAAATGGCTAAATTCCAAAAGAATAGAAGCAGAAATAGAGTATAAAAGAAATAGTGCAATTGCAAAACGAGAAGTAAGGAAAAAACATAGAGAGAGAAATGGAACAATTTTGTAACAGAACTAGAAAAGGATTTATTTAAGCCACAGCCCAAAACCTATAAAGTAATAAAATACACGAATAAAGAAATAAAAGAAAATATAAAAATGCAAACAACGGATTTAGAAAAATGGGTGATCTATTTCCAAAATCTCTGGACAGAATGAGAACAATGGAAAAAAATTTATAAAACAAAGAATGACCTAATAGAAAATATCACAATGTTAGAACTGAAAAATACAATAAAAAAGATGAAAAATAGGAAAATACCAGGAGAAGACAACATAAATATAGAACTATACAAAAATGCAGGTGAAAATTTTAATGAAAGACTTCTGAAATTTTTTAATATGGTTTGGATGTCCGGAAAAAAACTTCTAACTCTTAAAAAAAGTACTGGTTTTCCCAATGTAAAAAAAAAGGAAATAAAGACGATTCCAATAATTATAAGGGGATTAGTCTACTGAATACAGGATATAAAATATATGCAGGAAAATTAATAGAGAAATTAAGCAGTATTGTAGAGGACAAACTACTAAAAGAACAAAACGGTTTCCAAAAAGGCCGATCCTACATAGATCCAATTTTCACTTAAAAAAAAAAAAGAAAAAGAAATCATCTAAACGCCTTTTATTCCCTTATACGGGGCCTTTCTACCCTATCTAGCTTTTGGAGACTGAGTGGGCAGTTCAATCTCCACCGGTAGCCAATCAGGGATGTTAGACAATCATGTCAAAAATGATAGACAATCCACGTGTATCACTAATTACAGCAACCACTGATGAAGAGGCTGGCAAACAAGTGCTGCCATCTCTTAGTACCTACCCCTAACAAGATATGTTACTGTCTGAAATAATGTGGGTACTACGGTAAATTTTCTTGAGTTTACGAGATGAAAATCCCGACTTTCCGGGAGGAAAAACCCGCTTTTCCCTGCCAGAGATGGACTAACTCGGGAATCAGTCGAAGAAAGGCTTAGAAAAAGTTCCTCCAATCGGCGACTATACTCGAACTTAAATCTGACATCGAGCGACCAAACGCAGAGGACGCAGGCGCCACTTCCACTGAGTTACACCTTTCAAAAATAAAACCTCTCTGGCCTTTATTGATTATGAAAAAGCGAAAATTGATTATGAAGAGCAAACAAAATTAGTAGACAAAAATTGTTTAAAATATTAACCGATTTAAACATACCAAAACAACTTTTATAACCCATTCAAGAAGTGTATATAGAGGAAATAAAATCATCGAGCGACCAAATAAATAAATATATATATATATATATATATATACTGTATATATTATAACAATCTGGAAACAGCATAACCGATTTGGTATACAAATAACCCCACAAATGATGATAGATACACTACTGCAGATGATAAAATAGTATTAGCTACATCAGAAGTTGATTAACAGAAATCATTAAAATCATTAAATGATATCTCAAAACAATATAATATGACAATATCTAAAGAGAAAACAAAAATAACGACATTCAAAGGAGAAAACCCAATAAGAAGTAAAGTAGTGATAAATATGAAATAATAGAACAAGTAAATACTTTCAAATACTTGGGATGTGATCTATCATACGAAGAAGAAAACACACTAAAATATCAAATTTTGTCAAAGCAAATGGCATCACAAATAATATATTTAAGCCATCCTTAGTACAAAAACACACTAGAATCAGACTATATATGATGTCTTATCAAAACCAACTCTACTATGCGGAAGCGAAACATGGACCATATAAAGGAAAGATGAGAAATGAATTCAAACAGCAGAAATGAAGTTCCTCAGAAAAACAGCTGGATATACCAAGTGGGACCACAAAACAAATGAATAAATCTTACAATCCCTGAAAATAAAACCAATTAATTACTACCTAAGACAGTATAAATAAAAATGGATAGAACATTTAAATCGAATGGACAACAGGAGACTACCAAAAATATTATACAGATACAAAATAAGTGGAAAAAGAAGAATCGGATGACCAAGAAAGAGATGGCATTAGACTTGAACAGGCCACTTGGCCTAAATTCCATGTTAGGAAGAAGAAGAAGAAGACATACACACGACTCTTTAGATGGCACAATCACCTTCCACATGTAGTATCCACATCTGGAAAGTGATATTATTTCCAAGCTGATCTTATTCCCAAACTGTATGAGGTTCAACATGGCTTTGTGAATTTTTTAACAAAGCCATGTTGAACCTCATACAGTTTCATATTTTTATCTATCGATTCTTGAATTATCTTTTTTTAACTAATTTTACCACCATGCCTGAGATACTGATTGATCTATAATTTGCTACTGCAGTTTTAGAATCTCCCTTAATCAAGGGATTTATTTTGCTCTCTTTCCCTTAGAACTCTGGTAGAGTTTTAAGGGAGTGGAAAGACAAATTAAATTAAGTTCTAAAAAAAAAATCAGCTAACGCCTTTTTGTTCCCATATAGGGAGTAGGCAAGGCCGTTTTTAAGCCCTATCTAACTTTTGGAGACAGTGTGGGCAGTTCAATCTCCACTGGTAAGCAATCAGAGATAGCTGGCCCAAGGCTATCACTAATTTAATAAGATTTACCCTTAAAGGGTGTACAGGATATGATAGTACTACATGAACAATTTACATCATTACTAACTTCCTACCTACAATTTTCTGCCAAATCAATCTGTTACCTCTCAAAGCTACAACATTATCAGGTCTTATATTTATATATCTATCTCTAAGGCAATTTTTATCGTATCAATCCACTTATATCTTGGTCTTCCTCTGGGTTTTTTCCCTGCCAACCTGGCAGAGAACACTTGTTTGGCTAATCTTTCCTCGTTTATTCTGTTTAAATGACCATACCACCTGAGATTAGCTTTGCTAACGCATTTCTGGATGCTGACAATGTAAAATTCTTTCCTAATATCTTCGTTTTAATACGGTATTGTTATTGATGTCATCTGTTCACGCCCCTATTCTTTCTCATGATTCTCATATCAGTGGTCTCTAGTCTTTGGTCAAGTGTTTTACTTCTGACCCATCTCTCAGATACATAAGTTAAAATTGGTTTGAACATTGTCTTGTATACAGTTAATTTAGTGTTTTGACTAATTTCTCTCTTATTCCATATAAATGTATTCAGTTGACTTCCTACCATACCAGATTTGTTGATTCTGTTGTCTATTTCCATATTTAATTTACCATCTTCACTAAAAATCGTGCCTAAGTAGTTGAAATGTTTTATTGTTCCACAGGTTCTACATTCACAACACAGTTTACATTTTCAACGATTCTGCCTATTTTCATTTTCTTTGTCTTTTTAATGCTGACCTTCATACCATATCTATTAAAACAGCTATTCAATTTAGTCAGAGAATCTTGCAGACTTGTAGCGGATTTATTTAGAAGTATAACATCATCCGCATAAAGCAAAGAGCTGACATTAACATCTCCAATTTTGATATCAGGTTTAATACCACATTCCTTCATAATGTGATCCATATAGGTAATGTACATCCTTGTCTGACACAAGATTTAGCATTAAACCATCTCCCTGTACTTCCTTCAATTCTAACTGCTGACTTACAACTCAAATAAAGACTAAGTATTGCTTGATATAATGCCCCATTGACACCATATAACTGTAGCGTGTTGAATAGCCTTTCTCTTGGCAGCTTGTCATATGCCTTTTCCAAATCGACAAAACTTAAATACAGATGTTTGTTACATTCCCATGATTTCTTCACTATTTGTCGTTAAAGTGAAGATCTGATCCTGACAGCCTCTATTTGGCCTGAATCCAGCTTGTTCCTCACCAAGTTTCTCTTCCACAATCCTTCTCAAAAGTTTCTCAAGTATACTGGCATAAATCTTACCAGGAACATTTGGTAGACAAATACTGAAGTGGTCTGCAGTCTGTTATATGCAAGAAAAAGAAATGAGAGTTTCAATACAAGAACCAAATCTTAGACACTAGTGGGCAGAATATGAATTTTTTTTAATTCAGCCAGGAAGGCATCTGGTAAAGTTGTTTACAAATATAGGAACGTCGAAAGTCCGCAATGGAATCAAGAAGTTGAATACCCAATGTGGTTATTGAGTCACCAGGTGCCCAAAGAAAATTTAGAGAAATTTAAGATAGTTATGATATTCGCAAAATTGCTAAGCAAAAATCATGAGAACTAAAAAAATTGCCAAACAAAAGTTATGGAAGGACTTTGGGAAAAATATACAATTACGAAAGCAATTACAATTACTGGAGTAATTGTAATTGCTTTCGGAAATTATTAAATAAGATAGCAGTAACAGAAGAGTAGTACAAGAGGCATACGATAAAGAGCACACATCCATACTTCAATGAAATAAAAATGAAAAGAAAAAAGAGCGAAATAAAAAAAGCTATTATAAATCTTAAATGTGGAAATAGACCTGGAGCAGATGGTACTCGAACAGAAATACTCAAGTATGGAGGCATAAACGTTTTACATTGCTTACACCGCATAATTCGGATGTTGTCAGAAAGTCGAATTCCGTGTGATTGGAGTATACTTCTCATAGTATACTTTTATGGAAAGCGAAATCAAAGTGAATATTAGACTGGAATTTTCATCTTCTGGTAAGATTTGCGAGAAATAAAGGTGAATGTGCCAATTACAGACATATTTTCCCAATATGTGTTCCTTGTATGATTTGTGCGACCATACTTCAGAAGACTAAGAAGTTTGGGGAAGTGAAAACTTGAGAGAGAACATTTAGTTCAGGCTAAGTAAGGGTTATTACGACAATACTTTTTTGGAAATAAATAGTGTCTTCTATAAATCATAAGATATAAGGATCTGTATTTACATTTCGTAGATCTGGAAGAGGCATATGATAAGGTGCCATGGAAAGAGCTTTTGAAATTGATACAAATATATGTTTTCAAGGAAACGTTAACATTGCTTATATTCAAGAGTGAAATTAGCCAAAACACTAAACTTATAGAAAACAAGATAGTGTTAAAAATAATTTAACTAATTGCCCCTAGAACTAGTTAAAAAATAAAACAACTGGTGAGAGGTCGGAGACTCTATTATGAGAGTTTTGAGAAAAATTAGAAGTGATCTTTGGAATTACGGTCGAAGCAAAGATTATGAGGCCAGCATATTGTGTGTGTGTGTGTGTGTGTGTGTGTGTGTGTGTGTGTGTGTGTGTGTGTGTGTGTGTGTGTGTGTGTGTGTGTGTGTGTGTGTGTGTGTGTGTGTGTGTGTGTTCTTCTCGACGGTTCGCCTGTTTTGCGGGATGAAAACTGAGTTTCCTGGAAGAAACCACCGACACGACCTGTTTACTTATGATTGTCTCATATGGAAACAGGTAGTGTCGGTAGTAGAATCATATTAAAAATGAAGATATTAGAAAGAAATTTGACATCGTTAGCATTCGAGAATGTGTTAATAGAACTAACCTAGGGAAAGTTATCCGGTACAGTAACCCATGCCATAGTTTTCCGTCTCGGACATTCGAGTTTTTTATCCACCAGAAACTGGCCAAAAGGACGTATGCAATTAACAGATATAACACTAGCTTTCGTAGTCTTGGTTGCTTCTGCCGTAAGTGAAATCATTCCAGTCCAACCTAATCCTATCCGACTCAACTACAGATCTTAAGTATGAATAGCCGGTTTTCGTGAGTGACTTATTTGCCCTCAGGTGGGTAATTTGAATTGTGTATTGTGACATGCAGCAGATAACCATTACATCCCACTCATGTTCAGTCTACATGTAGAAATAATTTTAAATGTAACCGCTCGATAATAGATTTTGAAATATATAGATCTTAACAATTTCGCTTAAATGTGGTCAAAGTGATGTAAGACTGATTCTTGAACTGTGAAATTGAGGTTTTTATTTATTTACTTATTTAAATAGCTTGAGATTACGACAAATGGTGATTCATGAAATACCGGAAAATAGTATTAACAAAATCTGTGAAACGCTTTTTTCGTTATGGGCTTGTTACCATTTCTAAAATAAACTTCCCCAGAACTAACAGCGCAAGACAATCTGACGTAGAGATAAAATTTCCAAGATATTGCAAGAACAAATAAAAAGTTACTTATTTTGCAGTTGGTGGCTGATAATTTGCGTGAAACTGCGGTATATATCACGCGGCAAAGCGACGTCATCAAATCATTTTAGTTGCGTTTCTACCGCGCTATTCAGTCTTTCTCGCTGGTTGTGCTGTAAGATAGAGTTGTTAACGCTGGCGACTATTTTATTGGTATCGATGGCTTACCGGTACAGCCTTTGTACAGGTAAAATGTCTTTCGCATCATGAATGCATGGTGTTATAATAGTTTATAAGTAATTAATTCCGTAAGTTATATTTATCCTGTGTCTTATCTAGTCTGTAGTGTGCATAATACATTACTTTGGATATGCCTGATTCTACGATGACAGAATCTTGTGACTGCGATCAAAAAGTTACTGGAAATGAAGAAGTTGTTGAAGACCATCATTCTGACACACCGTCCACTTGCAATGTGAACTCAATTAATACCATCATGTGTGAGTCTGACAGCGAAGTTCACGTTGGAATGGATGAACATAATACATCTAGTGGATTGCCTAGGCCTTGTTTCGAACATGACCGCATGCGAAGAAAACTGAGGTTTTTTTTTATGAATCCCTTGGAAAAGTGGCGTATGAAAGGAAGATTTCCTCTGAAACTCTGCTTGCAGGTTATTAAGATAATAATGATTACTATCCACTTAATTGTCTTTGGAGCTAACAGTTACCAGTTTGTTCAACAACATCAAGATACTACAATCACCCTTAGGCACGTATTTCTTGAAAACTGGGATTCTTTGTCGGATGTTGTTTCATATCCACCAGCATCAGGACCTTATGCAGCATACACCAAATCGGAATTTTATCAAAGCCTCGATAATGTAGTTATTCAATTTGCAAATGTTGTAAATAATTCTGTTGGCTCGTTTGGTTATGATAGTCATGACGGAGAAATAACACCTATAAGATTATGTAAAAGATACTTTCATCAGGGACATATTTTTCCTTTTAATGATACAATTATTTTTGATAATAATCGTAAGAATTCTTGCCTCAACATTAAAGCATACCCAGCAGGTGATAGTAGATGGAATAACTTTTCAACAGAAAGGTACTTATCTGAAAACAATGCAACAATAAATTTCAAAAGGCTTATTTCTGTACAGTTGAAATTTTCTTTGAAAACTGTGTACTTAAAAACGTTTACTAAACTTGATACCCCGGATTGCTATAGATTATATGTTACAGTTCTTTATGATAATTCAGAGCACGATGGACAAATAATAATAAGTCTTAATATTAAATCAGTAAAATTAAAATGTCATGTGAAAGTAAATTTTGATGATGATGGTAGTAACATGGATTATGCTCTTCGACAAGCATTGAATATTTCAGTGATTGTATTGTGTATTTCATCGCTTCTGTTGTGCTCACGGTCTTTGTACAGAGGACAGAAAATTCGCATTGAAAGTGTACAATTTTTTAAAAAACATTTTGGTAAAACGCTGACATTTAAAGATCAGCTAGATTTTGTTGACTTTTGGTATGTTATGATAATTGTTAATGATGTACTGATTATATCTGGCACTGCTTTGACAATCAACATCCAAGTAAATGCTATCGAAGGCAGTGGATATAATACATGTTCCTTATTGATAGGTCTAGGTAATCTTCTTGTATGGGTTGGTGTGTTACGGTATTTAGGATTTTTTCACAAGTATAATATGCTGATATTGACCTTGAAGCAGGCATTGCCCAATGTAATGAGATTTATGCTTTGTGCACTACTTTTATATTGTGGGTTTTGTTTTTGTGGCTGGGTTGTACTGGGTCCTTATCATATCAAATTTCGTACACTAAGTTCAACATCAGAATGTCTCTTTTCCCTTATGAATGGAGATGATATGTTTGCTACTTTTGCCATCATCAAGACAGAGAGTGCATTGATATGGTGGTTCAGTCGTGTCTACCTCTATTTGTTTATCTGTTTATTTATATATGTTGTTATATCACTCTTTATTTCTGTAATTATGGACACCTTTGAGACGATTAAATCTATCTATATCCATGGACCACCACCAAAAACACTGGTTGACATTTTTCTCATGGAGAAGCATAATAGTTTTTATAGTTTCCAAAATGATGATGAGGAACAGCAGCACACCTTTTCAAGAATTTTTTCATGGTTTACTTTCTGTCGCAAACCACAAAGGTATGGATATGAAGAAATTTGAGTTTTTAAGGGAATACTCTAGTTGTATATAACCATTTTTGTACATAATAAATTCAGTCCCAACTTTTTAACATTTCACAAATTGTGATAATAGCTTTTTATATGAAATGTTTTTAAAGTGTTGACTTCATTTCGGTGAAAACTGACTGTATTTCTTTAAATACAAACATTTACTGCAGTTATTTAGGTACTAGTCCATATGAAATTTTCATGTGTAAAATAAAAATCATTGGATAATTATTTTAAAATTGTATGTATATAATCTTTTTTGTGAAATAGTTAGTGTAAATATTAATTATATAGTTCATAAATTAAATATGCAGCTATGGCATTCAATGTATTGGTGTTGCTGTTGGCATGTTTCTGTATTTTTCAAATAACATGATCTGAATTTGCATTTAAATTTCAGTGTACATTACAAACCATATACCTTTTTTTAGATATGTCATTATTCAGATTATTAACTGAATTTTTTTTTTTTTTGTAAACATATCTGATAGTGATTTATGAGAAATATCTATTGAGACTTGCCAAATGAAATTATTGTTAGTTGCATGATTTAATAAATTTGTAAATCAATTACTAGACCTTCAGTTTTAATACTCAACATAAGATAGATCAGTAATATGTGACACCTTTTGACTACTTGTATATGGACAAATATATGACTTCTGCATTACTTCAACCTTGGTATGTCTTCTGGGTTTGGCTCCCACCAATGAGACCTCAAAGGTCATAGCTGGTCTGGGTAGCAGCCCTTCCCATAATGCATCGCATTATACATCCATCTGAAAGGATGTGTGCTTTTCATTATGGGATACCAAGGCAATTGAAATGAAGTCATTAGCCACCGTATGCAAGTAACTCGGTCGTGAAACCATTTCACGTGTAGACATTTGTTTGCTTATGCTCGGATAAAGGATTAAACCAAGAATATAATTTCTTAGTTTGATCCTTGATTTAAATTTATAATTTCAACTTTAATTTATAAGCCAGATCAATTTTAAAATACTGCATTTGGGGTGTAGGGGGGGGGTGGATATCATACAACATGGTAACAAAGATGTCTCCTACTTCATATTACATATCACACCCAATATTTAATTCATATAATGAAAATATAGTTGATTCTCATTATAACAAACTCGGGGACCACAAAAATAGTTTGATATAGTGTATTTTTTAGCATAATAATAACATTGTTTCTATGGTCAGGACTTTTCAGTAGTTTGCTATAATGAGAGTCAACTAGTAATTTATCTGAAATGTAATGGAAAAAAAAAAAGGATTTATTCATGCAAATTCAAATGGTTAAGTGTATTTTAAATGCAACTAGTCTTCTAATTTTTACTGGATGAATATGGAATCATTTTCTTTTGAGTGTTTTACCACATCTACTTTTTCTTTTTTGTATCGCTTTGCTGCATAGTGAAAAAAAATTACCTATTAGCCATGGATTGAAAAGTTTATAATAAACTTTTAGATCCATGGTTAAGTGGTAAATTTTCAGTATAGAACAACTGAAATAATTCATAATATGACAAAACTTTTAGTGTCAAATGATGACATGGTTAAAATAAACATTCTCCCTTGAATACTTATATCACAAAAAAAGGAACCTTCTAAAACAGTTATTTCATAACTGATATTGAAAACATTTCTGATTAGTTTTAATATTTTAAAAAAAAGTTAATTGCATCACGTAGCAGGACCCATCTCACCAATAACTTATTCATTTTACTTCTCTATCCTGTCATATTTACAGTATTATTCAGCTTCCAGGAATAAACTTGTTTCCTCTCATCACATATTGTCTTTTTCTTATCTTACTAAGTATGCCTCCTTGAATATGCAAACTAAGTTGAATAGTTCAGAAAGAAAGGTTTTAAAAAACAAACTGAATTTGAAACACACACAAAAAAAGCTATTAATATACACTGAGAAACTAGAAATGGAGTTATTCCTTTCAGTGAATTATGTTGCCTGGATTAATAATATAATAAAATTATGTAAAGTAATGAAATTATTGTATCATTGCTTAATCCCTTTCTTTTTGGAAAGAGAATCAAGAACTGTTTTGTTTTATTAATGTATTTTACTTTACCTGAATATTTTTCATTAATTCTTAGTTAATTTTTTTTCCTAATTAACTGAAGGTGCAGAATATTATTTTTCTCTAATTTCTTGGTCTCTCTGATCTACTACTGCTGTATGCCATTTTAATTTTAAGGTAATTAAGTAGCAGACTATAACAGTGCCATTTTGTTTTTTTAACCTTATTTTATGGTGACAGCACAGGGTTAGATTTCCAGTTGGGTTTGATCTTGCCTTTATCATGCCTCTACAAATTTTGTAATTTTGTTTCTTTTGTAGATGGTCAGTTTTGGCAGATTTCCATTATTTTAATTTTTATCTTGGGTCAGGTAATCAGGTCACTTTTTTTTTTTTTTTTTTTTTTTTGCAGAAGTCAGTGAAGATTTATCCTCTTATTCAAATGCATAATGGTGCTGTCAATCTTGACTTACCAACTTCTACAATTTGAGCTCCCATAATTATTAGAAAATTCCAAATTTCTATGAATTGATTGCTTTCTCAATATCTTCATTGAATATTTCAGCATAAAGCTGCACAATATTCAAAGTAAAGTTGCAGTGGTGTAGAAAAGAGGCTTTAACACCTCCCTTATACAACTTCCTTCCTTGGAAGTATGAATAAGCAGTTTCTTGCTTGGTGGGTTAGTGGAATGTATTACTTTGAGAATTTTAGTGTAGAAAGAGTAAACCAGTTTAACCACCATAGTGGCCTTGACATGTTTACATGTCAGTAAATGTGTGGATGCAAAGTGCCTATTGAAATTAAAATAACATTTGGATACTATTGAAAGAACATCAATATGAAGTATAAGTTATTTGATATGTTTCATATTTGAGGAACATTGTTTTTGATGGTGGGAACCTTTCATGATTAGTGTTTTTAATCTGTAGAGCCTGATATATGAATATTGATATGCCTCACACTGATGTTTCTATCATAACTTTCAGGGATGCCAAGAATGAATGTTATATTATTCATTAACTTCTGTAGCATACATTAATTGCACCTGTGCTACTGTCCTTGTAAATTACCTTAAATTTCATTCCTTAGGATAGGGTGTTATAAGGTATTTGGATTTGAAAGTGTCCTCCTGCAGCGAGTACTTGGACTCCATAAAGGTGTCAGATGATGATGATGATAATACTTCTTTTTACCATTTCAAAACATATTGCTTAATCCAGTATCTTCTCTGTACTATTTCATTATTGTCAAGTTTACCCAACTTCTACTTTTCTTCATATAAAGACCTTTTCTTACAATTAATGCACATAATTCTATAGATCTTAGAGGAGCAGAATTACTTTTTCGTTTCTAACAGCTAAGTGAGTTTCTGCATTTAAGAAGTTTAAAGTGGAGAGACTTCTGATACTGTCTGGCCATTAATGGCTAATCTGTAGGAAAGTGAATTTATGTAGAATCAAAAGTTTTTAGGTTATTTCCATATTTTGAAATTTGAAAAGGAAAAATGGTTTCATTTCTGTTCAAGGAAACTTACCTTTTAATTTAATATTTGTCACTTATATACATACTATATTTTTCAGTACATAACAAATAGAGAACTAGAGATCACCACTGGAAGTTGTATAAGAATGTGGTTAGTAAGGATGTGTAGACTACATATTTTTGCTTGGAGAGTGGTGAATGAGCTGAATGGATTGCCAGAATTGGGTGTGATTGACCTGACATTGAATGAGTTTAAGGAGAGGTTTGACAGGTATTGTGTATAAAGGTTAGTGTGGCTCTCCTGCAATGAGTCTTTGAAGTGAAGCTGTAGAGAATTAGTATAATAATAATGTCCAGTCCTCACCTTATGGTGTATCCCATTAGTAGATTCTAACGGGATATCTGCCTGGATACTGAATGAACAAGGATGGCCTGACAATTTGGGATTAAGCATACCAAATTGTATGCTTATTGACTTAAACCAAAATAAAAATTATGCCACAGTATGTTCAAATTTCATATCAGCTGAGGCCTCATCATGTTAAGACTCCTGCTGTTTTCATCAGCAAACAGGGATAACAATGAAAAGTCATCAGCTACTGGAACAAATTCTGCACACTCCAAATAGAAGCAAAACTCAAGATTGGCACCATCAACATCTTATGTTGATGGTCGCACGAAAGGAATAAAAGTGGAATTAGCAGAACTAGGTAAGTGCAAGGTTGATGTACTTGGTATTACTGAAATAAAGAAAACAAAAAAGTGCAATTTTTTAAATAACCATTACAAAGTGTTACATTCAGGCAATAATGATCAGAGAAGGTAATGAGTAGCCATAGTATTTGACATGAAACAAGAGGATAAGCTTCTTGAATGGTAAGCAATATCAGGCAGAATGATGTAGGCAAACATCAAAATGGGAAATTGGACAATGAAACACATTTTGTGCCTATAGTCCTATAAAAGTTCTATTAAGGATGAAGAGGAATTTTTTTGAGTTGTCAGAGGAGGCAGCTGACACAAAGAAAAGTTGGTCCTTGTTGGAGATCTTAACAGCAGAGTAGGAAATGAATACTAGACATACAGAAATGTTGTATGAAAATTTGGAGAAAAAGAGCAAATAATAATGGGTAAGTACTTGCAGGATTTCTGTTGGTCATGGACTAGTTATTACTAATACCACATACAGACATGCACAAAAAGAAGACCTCAAGAAATAATACTATATTATTGTTGATAGTGATATCTTGATTCTGGTTCAGGCACAAGGGTACACAGAGTTTCTGAAATAGGAAGTGATCATTTTGTTTTGCGAAGAATTAAACTGAATAATATATTGAAAACAAGGTTGTATAAGAAAGTTTTAAAATAAATCAAAGTCAAGCTGCTTTCAGAGATGTACTCTAATATATTGTTCAAGGAAATTCAAATAATATTCAAATATTACTCAAGAGAAATGAAAGACAAAAATTAAACTTTGGAGACAAGACTCATTGGCAAACTGAAGAAAACATTGATTGATAACAGGGAAACATGTAGTAAAATTGTATCTGCAAGGATAGGAAAAATCAAAACTCCATGGTGGACTATGGAATTCAACAGACAGCCATGGAAAAGAAGAATGTATTATCAAAAGTTCTTAGCAAGTAAATCAGCATATATTCAGAGAAAGTATACAGCAAAAAATATAAGAAAGCAAAGCAGTGTGTAAAAACAGCTAAACAAAAGTTATGGGAAGACTTTAGCAAGAATATAGAAGATAAATATCAGGAAGGTGGCAAAATGTTTTGTAGGCTACTGAAAAAGCACCAAAATATAGGAAAGAGTTACTGTAAAAATAATTAGAGATGATAAATGTGACATGAGACTGAAGATAAAGATATTCTAGATGTCTGGAGTAATCACTTGAAAGATTACTGAATGAAACAAGAAGTGACAAAAAAAGTGGTAAAAATAGTCAAGAAGAATGCAATCAGGAATACATATCAATGCATGTACCAATATTTTTTCTGCCATGGAGATTGATTAGAAAAAGCCATCTAAAGCCTGAAATATGGAAAGGCAACTGACCAGAAATGCTCAGATATGGAAAGGAAAGTACATTAAAAATCATAAGTGTGTTCATCTCAAGCTGAGCACTTTATTTTCTGGTGAGCTACATACAATATATAATGCTTGCTTTTTTTTTTTTGTGTAAAAAATTATTTTTATAGTAATGGCCACAAACTGCAACGAAACGGAAAAACCAACATTGAAAACAAAATTAATTTCTCTCGAAGAAAAAAATTCAAAATCTTGGATCAGTTGAAAAATGGAGAAAAACCAGGAGTTTTTGCAGGGACTTTGAATTTAAATGAATCAACAATTCAAACAATCAAACAAAATGAACATAAAATCTGAGAAAGTGTTTATTGCTGGGTCAACGATAAGTGCAAAGTGCATTGCTCGTGTACGCGATATTCTGATGGAAAAATGGAGAAATCTCTAATGATTTCAATAGAGGATTGCACCTCAAAAGAAAATTCCTATGGATGGAAATCTTATTAAACAAAAAGCTCTCAAAGTTTATAAACATTTATAGTACAGACTAGGTGTTCAATGCAGATGAATCCTGGTTATATTGGGAAAAAAATGCAAAAACGCACCTATATTTCGAAAAATGAAAAATCAGCTCCTGGATACAAAGTTTCCAAAGATAGAATTACTCTACTGTTTTGTAGTAATGCATCAGGTGATTACATGACAAAACCAGTGTTTATTAACCAATCCTCAAATCCTCGTGCTATGAAAGATTAGAATATGCACTATTTTATTTTGCCGAAAACATTTATGCATTATGTGCAATGAAGTTTAAGTACAATTTGTAATTTTTATACTATATATTTGTTTCATAGTTTATGTTTTCTTAACTTACATGAATTACTTGAATTAAATAAAAATATATTTTTGTTGGATATGTCATTGTTTATATAAATAAAAATTAAGAAAAAAAAAAAAAACAATTTCAGAACATAACCCTACTTTTTCTATGTGATCTGAATCTTGCATAATGCGATTTATATAACGCGGCATTTCTGCGGAACCTAACATCCGCATTATACGGGGGTTACCTGTACTGAATACCTCCATATTCATCTACCTCGGTTCTCGCATCAGTCTGTCATGTCAGTAACTGCAAAGTCACTACTTGGATGATGTAAAGTGATCATTTAGTAACTGAATTGTTTCTTCTGCTTCTGTCACTTTCCTACCATCAGCAATGAGTAAAAGTTACCTTTCCATAATCATTCTTTCTCTTACTTGCTGCATAGTGAAAAAACTCTTTTGTATTTACTTTGGCCTGCTCAGATAATTTTCTCTCATAATCTGATTTTGCCTTCCTTGCCGTACTTTTTTACCCTTCTTGCTTGCACTTCATGTTGCTCATGAGCATGCTGATCACCTTTTTGTTTATATTCCTTCCACGATGCTTTGTATTGCTACTCATCCACTTAATCCCTACTCAGTTTATCCTCTGATTTTAAGATAAATAATTGGGAAATCATTGGAATATAACAAGGACCTTTAAGTTTTGTAGATCTGGAATATAGGCTGTTCAAAACAGTAAATGGTACGTTATATTGAGCAATACATAGTCTGTATTTGTGTTTTAAATCAGCAGTTAGAATTGAAGGAGGTACAAGAAGATGGTTTGATGTTATATTCGGTATGAGACAAGGGTGCCCATTAACTTATTATCCATCATCATCTATATGGTTCCCATTATGAAGGAAAGTGGCATTAAGCCTGATATCAAAATTGGAGACATCCATCACAGCTCTTTTTTGTGCAGATGTTGTACTTCTAAACAAATGTAATAGAAATCTGAAGGATTCTTTAGCTAAATGAATAACAGCTATAATAAATTCAGTATGAAAATCAGCAATAAAAAGTGAACTATGAAACTATGTAGAACACAGAAAACATCAATTGCATTCTGAATGATGAACTTATAGAAGTAAAAGATTTTCAGCTATTTAGACACAATGTTTTTGCAAAGATGGCAAAATTAAATATGAAAACAGGCAACAGAATTAGCAAAGCTGGTATGGTAGGTAACTGAATAAATTTATATGGAGTAAGAGAGAAATTAGTCAAAACATGTAACCCAGCTATGTATAAGATAGTGTTGAAGCCAATTTTAACTTATTAATCTGAGTGCTGGGTTAGAAATAAAACATTTGATCAAAGACCAGAAGCCACAGATTTGCGAGTTCTGAGAAAAATTAGAGGAATGAACAGATGTCATCAGCAGCAGAACCATATTAAAAATGAGGATGTTAAGAAGGAATTGACATTGTTTTCATTTAGGAATGTACTAGAGGAGGTATTCTAAGGTGGTATGGTCACTTTAAACAGAAGCAGGAAGAAAGGTTAGCAAAACAGGTGTTTTTTTTTTTTTTTGCCAGAATGGCAGGAAAAGACTCGGATGAAGATATAGGTGGATTGATAAAGTACTTCTTACAAAGATTACAAGCTGTGCACTTCAGTGATGGAGTGTAATCCAGGAAACTGATCAAGCTAGGGATTTGGAGGAGGTGGTGGATAGTGGTGGTACATATTGCATAGGTGGCTGAGGCAGCTCATAGGATTTTTTTTTTAACATGACTCCTACCCACGAAAGATTTTTGTAAATCTATAGTACATTAGTATTGGGTGTGCAAAGAATTTTTTTTTTTCTATTTTTATTAATTTTTTATATATCTTTTGTAATTTTATATTTATTTATTTTTTTACATAGTCCAGAAACCTAGTTCTAGAGACCAAACATGGCACTTTTTCAAGTAACTTCAGGACTCCAATAAGGAGAACAGTGCTCACACTCGGCAATGAAATTATTTCCCACCTAAAGACAATCGTCCAACCATATCCATGGCAGGATTTGAACATACTGGCTGTTGGTTGGAGAGCAGATATGCTAACCACCACTTGGCCAACCAGGATAAGCAAGTTATCATTCCTCCTTATAAAACTGTCTGCATCTAGCTCTGGATCACATCTGCATAGACCTGGTTACCTGAATTTCTTGGGATAAGGAAATGGTTGAGAGAATCCAGGGACAAGTGACCAAGATGATGAGTGAGTCTGTAGAATGCTCCCTGTTGAGGATAGACTGAGGGTTTATGGATTACAAAAATTAGCTGATATGCAGAAAATAGAAGATATGATAAAAATATAAGTTACTAAAAGAGTTTTATAAAATTAATGCAGAGGAAATTTTTCAGCACTTCGTTAGAAGGAATAAAACAAGTAGTCATTGAGTGAGAATATAGTTAATAAAGATGTGAGGGCTAGATTTTTTGCTCAGAGTGGAATGGGTTGCCAGAGTCTGTTGTGAATGGATGCTTTTCCTGTGGATCTGTTCAAGGAGTATATGATAGATATTATGTTATCTGAACAATGTTCCTTCCACAAAGAGCATTTGGATCTTGTGAAGAGTCCAAATTACTGCACATGCTATACATTTCATCGTTACTCAGTCAGTAAATTTCTGTATAGCAAAAGATATCTCCGTATTCAGATGTAGTCTCATATGGCGATGGCAGGGTTTTCCTTCTGGACATATGGCCCTTTCAGAGAAGCGCACACAATTAGCAGGCATAATAAAATGGCCTCATATTAGTTTTTTTCTCTACAATAAATGCTACACCTCTTCTTGATATTTCACTACATGATGTATATATATATATTCACTATAAATTTTAAAAAGGTGGCAAATTTTCCTCACAATTGCTGTAAGTGTTGCTACTTGTGAGAGGAGTTTTTCTAAATAAAATTGATTAAGATACAGTATATAACCCTGCATCCATTTTTTCCACTTGAACACTGTCTGTTTCTCCAAAGACTTTACTGAAACAGTAATTGCCAGCTCGTTGGGAATCCTCTAATAAATCTATTGATTCCACTGAAGACTGGTGTTATTCAGATAGTTTCTGTAAGCCTGCAGGAAACAAACCCAGAATAACTTACTTTTTCAGTGTGGTATTTTTTGTAGAGTAGTACTGTATTCTAAAATAGTCAACAATAGACTAACTTGGCCAGGTTGACTGAGTGGTTAGTGTCTCTACCCTTCAACTGCCAACTGTGGGTTCAAATCCCACAATGCGATGGATGCATGTAATAATCTTTAGGTGGTAGATGAATTTCATTGTCTGGTGCGATACCTCCACTTCTTATTGGAGTGGACAGTAAAAATGTTGCATGTTTCACCTCTAGAGCAGGATTTCTGGACAGGTAAAAATGAAAAAAAAAACTACATAAAAAATATCCTAGCTATAATATTATAAGTTTACAACCTTTTGTGGGTAAGAGTCACATAATGATTCCATTAAGACTATACTCCTTTAGTTTAAAAAAAAGAAGTAATTTTTACATGTTAAATTTTATTAAAATAATTAGTGATCTCTCTTTCAACCTTCAGATAACTATCCGATTTTCAGAACAGCGCTGTGTAACCATACGTTATTATTATTATTACATGACATCTCCAGGGAGTCCAAGGGATCACTGCAGGAGGGCACACTACTCTACTTTCCCATATATATACATCTCTTTCTCTTCACTACTACTTAATTCTCCAACTATGACACTTTCACCCATCATCGCCAACAACAGTATTTTTTGTCTGTAAATTGCGTGTCCTAAAGACCAATTTTTCCGTACGTGGGATGAAAAACCTGAGTTTCCAAGAGAAAAACCCTGCTACCACCATATGAGATTGGCTAACTCACCTTCAACTGAAAAGCCCATATATAAGGATTCCCCTCATCACGATGAGAATCGAACCCAGATCATTTCCAGTTGAAGGGTGCAATGTTCCTCTATTATTCCAATTGTGGTATGGTGGCTATTGTATCTATCCTCAGTTAACTAACCAACAGATTGATTTCTCAAAGCAATTGGATAATTGACAGATGACTAATTTGTACTGCATTTGAAATATAGCAAATATCAACATTGGATAATAAAAATCATTCATCACCTAACAGAGGCATAGCTGGGGGGGGTCTAAAATACAGTCTCGAGAACTTATTTCCGAATATTGTAATACCACAGCGAATTTTCCTCACAATTGCTGTGAGTGTTGCTACTTGTGACTTTTTTTTAGGAGTTTTTCTAAATAAAATTGATTGAGAATTACCTACATTATTATGAAATAGACTTCGGCAATGTCGTCAACAATTTTGCTAACAGAAAAGCAAGAAAAATAACATTTTAGAATGTTGAAATTAAAGTTTTACTTCAAAAATAAACATACTGTTTTAATTTATTTCCCTATACGTCGTTTTAACTATTTGTAGTATTTTTGGTGTGTATTGAGAGGGGCAGTAAACTCAGGGACCGCCCCAGGTGGCAAAAGCTCTAGCTACACCACTGCACCTAAAGATACACAGACATCATGCTGCAGTATTATTTGAACCTACAGCTTGGTTGAAGAGCAGAGATGTACCCACTATGAAGATATGATGTCATAAACATTATTTTTATATCCACTGAAAAAATATATACACTATAGACAATTTAATTATTAGATTTCACCATCCTAATAGCTGGTAGTATGCCCCTTCGCAGAATAGTTTCAGCTCATTGAAGCATAAACTGCATGCATTGAAGCATTATGATACTACACATGTATACTTAATTGTATCTTGTAGTTTTTTTTTTCATGTTGAACTTTTGTAGATCATTGTTACAAACAGCTTGTTCTACCTCACCACATGAGCTCAACTGGCTTCTGTGATTAAGTTGGCTAGTGAAGCATGGTAAAATTACTTTCATGCTTCTGGAACTTTTTCTCAGTAATCTATCCCTTGTGATGTGCATTATCTTGTTGGGGTAATCATTACCAAATAGATAAAGGAACAGCAATATTCAATAAACTGTAACAGATGACATTCCATCAAGAATATCAGGAGATTCATGTATTAAGAAACAATCTCTTGTATGATTAATTTGAAGTACCTCCATCTGGAATTGGGTTGAGTAATTTGTGCCATAGTTATATGGTTTATGCTGTGGTTACTGGATGATTTGTCAGAAAATGTGATTTTATTCCACTTCTCAAGTGTCCAGTGGTGATGTTCCCATGTCTGTATACTTTCTTGAATTTAGTTAACAGGAATGGAACTTGGTGAAGGATAGAGTTTCAGACAAATATAATAGTGCCTTACACAGGGACATTGTGTAAGGTAGCCAGTCAGACTGCACAATTGTAATCTGTCATCCTTTCCCTTCCCTTTTACATTAAAGAAGCCAAGGTGATTTTCAGAATTTGGAGACCAGTAAATACAGCTGATCAATGTTACTGAATGGGAGTGAAACCAGAAGTTAAAAATGGAGGACTCTAGATCTAGATATGCCATTTTCTGGCAGCAGTAGTATCACATTTAAAAAAAGCCACATGTGCTATGCATGTGGTCGAGAGAATCGCACACACACACTGTAATTTGGAACAGTTACACTGTGGTGTTCTAGCATCAGTTTCGAATTTAGTCAAAAATGTGAAGTCTAGTCTAGGTAGTGAAGATGTGTTTTTATGCCTGTGAAATGAATATGAGAGTGATTCGATTTTTTTTTTGTAAGATTTATTATGGTTTTATATTTTTTGGTCAAGATTTTTTGTGTTATAATTTTGTTAGATTTTGAGAAGTGTTTTTTTTTTTTTTTTTTGAATTGCAGTGATATGATTATTCTTATGCATTAATGATTTTTTGTGTGAATAGCTGGATAGACTGGGAACATGCAGTGAAGAGAAATAAATTCCTGAACATGTTTCCTATATACAGAGAGCCCATATATAGTCTTGTTATATAATGTGGCAGCATGATTATTATCATTATGATTAAGAGACCTCCAGGGATTCAGGAACTCATCAAGGGAGGCCACATATTACCAGCACCAACTAATACCTGCTCTTGAATTTATTCACACTATCTACACCCACCACCATCAACTTCCAAGCATGACCTCTTGGCCTTTCCCCACTCTCTATGCAATGTAAAATTTCATCTACTGATATCCTGTATGATATTTTCAAATCATATTGCCCTTCTTTCTCCTGTTTGCAAGGGGCTGCAATCCACAAATACTCAATCTGTCTTCATTATCTGTATTCCACAGTACTGATATAATTTTTAAACTCTCCTTTGTGCACTCTCTCTCTCCCCCCATAGTATCAGAATCACCATGGAATTATGCACTAGCTGATGAATTTTTACCTTCATGTTTAGTCCTGTGTACTATTTGGCAGCTGGCCTGCAGAACTGTTATACTGCTCTTCATAGTGGAGGAGGTTTTGGTTTTTCATGTTATGTTTGAATCTTTCCATTTTTATCATCATGTAATACTGTCTGATGAAAAATGAATTTCATAAATAATGTACATAGCTTTAAATTAAAGTGGCTGCTCAGTGTAGCATTAAGATTTTTGTGTGAGATAAATATTATTTTCGTGAAACCTAAATGTCACTAATGGGTAATACAATTTGTGACCAAAATTAAATGTATTAACTAAATTGATAATGATCTAAATCAGTGTTCTGTGCCTTTGTTAATAACTAATCATTTGGTGTATTTAGTGGAGGGGCTAGTGGTCCATCCTGTTTTTAAATGGGAGGATTGAGAAATACCCAACATTAAAATAGTTACGCAGCAAGTTCAAAGAGATTTTATGGTATTCTATTTATATAAGCAAGATATTCTTTTGCCTTGGCACTGCGTGTATATGAAAGAAAAGTTTAATTCTAAATGCAAAAATAAAGGAACTTCTGCAAGACATGTTTTCAGCCAGTTACAGAGTTAGTTGATCTTTGACTCAGATAATTTGGATAGTAAAAGAAGTTTGGGTTTTTAATCTTCACAACTCAGAAAACTTAACTGCAATATACATGAATGTGTATATATATACAACTATGTGCCTGCAACTGTTTTTCTGCTGCAACATGCAATATTATTTTGTTACTAATGTAGGATGCAAATAATTTTCTTAAACATTCGGAACCAGGATTAGTATCAACATAGGACCAAACTACACATTAAATTAAAAATGCCAAGAAATTATATCCTTGTTTAATTCCTTATCCAAGTTCTTCACGATTAGGCTACTTGCATGTAGAGGCCAATGACTTCACATTAATTGCCTTGTTAGTCCTTGGCCTCTAAATTCAAGTAACTATATCATGAAGAAACTTCATGCACAAACCTTGTTTGCTTACACTTGGGATAAAGGATTAAGCAAGAATATAATTTCTTGGAATTTTTAATTTAATATATAATCAGGTGAAAATACTTTCAAAAACCATTATTAGTAGAACACAATTCCATCCATTACTAATAATGGACTCAATCCAAATAAGAAGCCATTTCAAATCATTACACCACCTTCCAACTTCAGCACTGTAACAATATGCAGTAAAATATAGTCTCCAGACATCCATCCACCCTTTGCAATTGGATTACCAGTTTATTGTCTGGTCATTCACTGTTTGTCATGGAGGATGGTTTATTATTTCTATGTGACACCTCCAAGTCCAAAGACTCATCAAGGGAGGTCATCTACTCTACAACTCCATCTCCACCACTCAATCCAACTACAATGAACTGCATCATCTACACCAACGCCATCTATTCCGCTCCACTAATCAGTGCTTAAAAATACAGAGGTTCTGTACTTTTGGCTATGTTCTTCAATGATGCCTTAAAGGTCATTGAAGACTAACCTTCAATCCTATTCATAGTTTTGCTGATTCATTCCATTCCCCTTCTTCATTGGACAAATTTTGTAGTGCTTAAATGATCCATGAAAAAAGGTCACCTATATTCCCATCCCATGGCTGGTTTTATCATTAGGCGACCCTAGGCAATTGCCTAGCGGAGCTAAGCTTCATGGCACCAGATTTTGCTACATAGTTCGGGGGAAAAATATAGAGAGACAATGTATAGGGGCACCTAAATTTTCTTTGCCCAGGGGTATCAGATACTCTCGGATCGGCCCTGTCCCATCCTAAACACCAATTTCCTTGCTATTCTCCAGTGGGAGAGAGACCAATCTAGTGAACTTCGTTATTATCAAAACAGTCCTAAATTATTTCTTGTATGAGAGATCTCACTTCTCCTCCATACCATTAATAACATTCTAATTGCCAGTGAAGAAAATCAGATTTCTCCTTTTAAAATGCCTTTATATACTGTAGAAAGTTTTTTTTTGGGGGGGGGGGGTTACAAATTAAATTATACTAGACAAGAAATTATTATTATTATTATTATTAGACACCTCCAGGAAGTCCAAAGGCTCATCGAGGGAGAGTGTGCCGACAGCATCAAACGATTATGTCCCTTCCAACTACTAACCGCGCTCAAACTTACTTAACTGAGCCATTAGTAGCAGAGGCTCTACCAATCGACCAACCTTTGCCAGCAATTATATCATTGTTTTAATTG
Source organism: Typopeltis vanoorti (assembly GCF_054136105.1). Taxonomy (NCBI): domain Eukaryota; kingdom Metazoa; phylum Arthropoda; class Arachnida; order Uropygi; family Thelyphonidae; genus Typopeltis; species Typopeltis vanoorti. The sequence goes on along the minus strand of NC_143551.1, from coordinate 117,941,146 downwards.
TTACCCAGGCATAAGCAAACAGAGTTTGCGCAAGAAGACTTTGACTTCACTAAACTTGCCTTATTATCCCATAATGCTGAACACATTTACTTTTTGGGCATTTGTAAACATCCACACACAGCTCAGCTTCAAATTATTGAACTAACTTATTCTCTTTCATTCCGTGTAGCTGTTATTCGCGCTTTTTTTCTAAGCACTACAACGTCTGCTATTCAAAAAACATATCAACAGCTTCTTCCTTCCTAACAACCACTTGCCGATACACCACACTGCTCTTATGAGTTTAGCGACCTTTCGTGGATAGTGTTGATGTTAAAATAGCAAAAGATGTAGTATCATCAAGCTAGAGGAATTATGATTATCTTGTCGAATTGTCCAATAAAGGTCCAACTACACACAAAATTGTATTTTTTTAATAACTTATCAGTCTACTAATTCTGCAAATAAAAATGGAATCATAACGAAACAACACTTTTTTTATCAAGCAGTCTTTGACCTCGGGTTGGTTTAACAATACATCGCTCTACAGCAGCAGCACGTATCAATTATGTCATATACACATCATACAGTAAGCTCGTTCGGTTGTTTACTCAGTACACTTTGAAATTGATCAGAGTTGAATTTACTATTGCAGTTATTTTCGCAAGAACTCTCATAATGTCTATAACCGATTTCAATCTCTGTTGAGTGATAGTAAAAATCCAACCAGGGTGTTAAAAGTTACAGCACGTTGATGACAGATCGACCAGTTTTGACTCTATATCTCAATTACATAGTTGTAGAGCAGAGTATCTTTCGTCGATGAGTCTTACTCTCCTTCGGGGTGGCACATAATAATAATATAATAATAATATAATTTTGTTTGGCCTAATATTGCCACTACATTTGAGACCAGATAATTTTTTTATATTCCATCAATCCAAAACAGAGTTTGCGAAAAATATCTTATTTCGACGCTTTTTTCCCTGTAATTATCCCTATTAAAATAAGAATTGGAATTCTTTCTCTTTGATGATGATGTATAATTGGACAAAGTAGTGAACTACGCATGAGCTAAGTTTTTTACAGGACAGTGGAAGAGTGGACAGGGAGGCGAGAGTTTAAAATTTAATGTGAACAAATGCAAGTACAGTATATCTTATTCAGTAAGAAAATAATATTAGATGGATATGAGATAAAGGGGACCGGCTTTAGTAAAAATTCATGACTACAATGATTTGGATATTTTGGTTGATAGGTAATGGTGCGACAACTAGTAAAGCTCAGCAGATTATGTAATTACAGCAGTCCCTCGATTAATGCGTTCTTTAAAACAGGCTCATTAATCGAAAACGCACTAATCAAATATAATAAGCGATGGGAAAAAAAGGATAATTCATTCCTCAAATTTCTTTTTTGAACCTTAATTTTTTATAAAAGAATTAAGGTATGTAAATTAAATACTAGTGGTGGGCGGTGGATGGCATTGGTGTAGTTGCAGTTCATTGTAGTTGGTGGATTGAGTGGTGGAGACAGAGTTGTAGAGTAGGTGCCCTCCCTCGATGAGCCTTTGAACTCCCTGGAGGTGGCACGTAATAATAATAATGTCTCAGGGCCTAGTTAAAGGAAAACCATGAAGCTGAAAGACAATAAAACATATTCAGAATATAAACTTTATTATTCTACTTCTTAACAAAGACGAGCTAACGTAGTTTGGCGGGCATTTTGTTTCTTTTTTCATACAACTGACAGTATGGCTATTGCCTCTTCTACTCTTCTGCAAATTTTACTGCTTCTCTCTTCATCAGGGTCAGCCTCTAAGCATTGCTGCTTAAAAACTTCGATTGTACGAAAAATATTTTCAAATTGTTTCTGTGAAATCTCTTTTGGCTGACTATCAGTGGTTAAATTTTCTTCATATTCTTCGGGATCTTCCCGCAGTGCATCTAAATTTAGCAGGTCGGAATCACTTAATTCTTCAGAAAGAGATTTAATTAACTCTTGGACGTTATCATTGTCAATCTCATCAAAACCCAGTTCATGCCCGATGTTGGCAATTTCCTCAACAACATTATCCATTTCATTTGAAAAGCTTCCAAAATCTTTTGCACAATATGGAAGAATGTGCTTCCAAACGGCTTGCATATTGCTAGCAGTAATTTCATTCCAGGATTGATGAATATTTTCAACAGCAGATTTAACATTAATTTTCTTCCAGAATTCTACTAATGTCATAGAATTCTCACCAGATGTTGCTTCTGTTGCCTGTTTAAATGTTCTTCTCGGGTAGTATGCCTTAAAGGTTGCGATACTCACTTGGTCCATAGGTTGTATGAGAGAAGTTGTATTTGGCGGTGAAAATATCACTTTAATATTCTCACAATGAATCAAGAGAAGTAGGGTGACTAGGTGCGTTGTCTAAAATAAGCAGAGCTTTAAAATCAAGATTATTTCGCTTGCAAAAATTCTCAACTGTTGGACGAAAATAACTTGTGAACCAGATTTCAAATAAAGATTTAGTAATCCATGCTTTGTTGTTAGCTTTCCAAATAACTGCGAAGAAAGCTTCGTTAATGCCTTCGAGAGCCGTAGGATTTTGTGCCCTATAAATTACCATGGGTTTTAACTTTAGATCACCTTCGGCATTGCCACCTAATAGAAGAATTATTCTATCCTTTGCGACTTTATAACCAGACTGAGATTTCTCCGATTTGGCCAGAAAAGTCTTGGAAGGCATTCGCTTCCAAAAAAAAGGCCGGTTTCATCGATATTAAATATTTGTTAGTCACAATAGCCCCCTTCTTCCACAAATTTCTTCAAAATCTCTGGATAATTTGTGGACACCTCTTTATCTGCACTTGCAGCTTTGCCTGTGATTCGAACATTATGTAGGCCATTTCTCTTTTTGAATTGCTGAAACTACCCAGCACTAGGATGGAATTCTTCTTTTCCATCATTGATAGCCCCTTTTCTTTCAAGGTTGCAAATAGACTTAATGCTTTTGATTTAATAAGATCAGTGGTTAGCGGGATTCGTTTTTGGTTACAGTCTTCGATCCATGTAGAAATAAGTCTCTCTAATTCAATCATAATACTTTGATTTCGAGTGGTCTGCATGCATGATGAGCTTGAAGCAGCCTTACCTTTTTCTCTGTATTCAGCAGCTTTGCTTAAAATTGCTCTTAAACTTGATTCACCCATTTTGTGTTCTTGTCCTATCTTTGCTCTGGACTCACCCTGTTCATTTTTCTCTATTATTTCAAGTTTTTCTTCCAATGAGATTACTTTTCGAATCATTTTCACACACACTTTTTTGCTCACTTATTCTTTTACTCATGATTAATGCTTGGGAAAATACTTTAAAATAAAAGTAAGGAAAACACACTCATAACATTGCAAAGGAGGCACGAGATACGATCATCAAAACGCTATGTAATTATAGTACGTACCTTGATCTTCAATTTTAGTGGAAAAATTTTCTTTATACTTCCTTGCTGATTGGTCACTAACATTTGCAACACAGATGTTATTTCTTTCAGTTTTGAGAACAGAGAATACGCTGCCCATTGTTGTAATCGGCTTGCAGGCAATTTTTATGATCGGTCATAAACAACGGTATTCCCTTTCACACATCGAAATCTTTCACCAAATGATGAAAGATTTCGATGTGTGAAAATTAACAATAATTCATGAATATTTCCATGTTTAAAAATATGCCCCTTGGCCAATGACATTTACTACACAGATGCGATTTCCTTCAGTTTTGAGAACAGAGGATACACCGCCGATTATTATAATCCGCTTGCAGGCAATTTTTATGACCGATCATAAACGGCAGTATTCCTTTCCCAAATGTTGAAAGGTTTTGATGTGTGAAAATTAACGATATACACAAATGTTATTAGGCATTCTGGGTCTGAGCTTTTCGACATATTCACGAATATTATTCTCTTCAGAATATTTCCACTATAAAATATTTATTCATGAAAAATGCTTAGAAAACTAAAACAACCCAGAAACTTCTTGCAGAACACTTATTCACCTTGAGTGGATCACAGTTTGGGAAACCTTGGTATACATAATGTACATGGAAGTAGTATAGTATGCCATTAAAAATAACTTTGTAAAATGTTTTTAATCGGTAACTAAATTATTTCATTCTGGTGAGTGATTTTTTAAAAATGTATAGATAGAAATTTATTTTTTAAAATGTAACATTTATTTTTAAGATGTATATAGGCGCACTAATCGAATTTGGGTATCGAAAAAAAATGACGCACTAATCGGGGGTACATTAATAGGGATTATTGTAATTAAAAAGACTTCACCTATAGAAAGAAGGAAGTAATAATAATAAGTAGGAGCTGGAGATGACATTTAATTGAAGTTTATAAGCAAATTCAATCTCTCTTAATTAAATATTTTTTTTAACTGTGTCTTTATTCAACTTTAGTGGAATTGTGAATATAACTTTAGCTGGAGAATATATTAGTTAAAATTTGGGGTTGGTTTTAATCCGTGCTCTCCAATTCACATTCATAAAACAGACTGAATACATTTTAGTTTTAGTTACATGTACATTAATTAATAGTTTAATGGAACATGTGAGAACATTTCCAATACGAGGAACATTGGAAATCTGTAACAAGATACGGTGAGTTACATTTGAAGAAAGCGAATCTAAATAATAAACTTATGTTATTTATTTATAGCGTATGATGATATAACGGCCGTGAGGCCCCTTTTTACGAGGAAGTACGGCACGATCTCAATCCCTCCCTAATTTTATCCGGGCTCGAGACCGGCATAGCTGACAAATCAGGCTTATGGCTAGGTATTAAGTATTCCTGACTGTAATCCGTGTGTGTTCACGTGGCCGGTTTACCTGCTTGCGGGAGGAAAAACCCCAGATAAACTGGGGAGAAAACCCTGCTGTCCACGCCCAAGACCGGCTAACTTGACTATGTCTGAGAAAGATCCTTAAGCTCCTCAAGTCGGCGACGAGAATCGAACCCAGGACATTCCTTTCCCAGGCATATGGTTGTGAAGTGTATAGTCACTCGGCTAACCGCGTAGACATAATAAACTTGTTCCTTAAACGTTGTCGCACTGCTGACATTATTCCTAATTTTATACATACATACATCTTCAAGGCCCACTCTTCCTAATTGGGTTTTGGGGGCAACAGCTGCAAGAGGAACTTCCAATGGTCACGATCCTCTGCCACCAAGCGTAGGTGTTCTGGTGGGATTCCCAAACGTGTCCACCCAAGGTTTTGGATATAATCTATCCAGCGTGTCCTTGGCCTTCCACGTGGCTTCCCATCCTCTGGCTTTGCAAAGAGGGCCTGCTGAGGGAGCCTCTCTTTTGCATTCTGACCAGGTGCCTGTATCAGCATAACTGTGATCTCTCAACATGGAGAAGCAGCGGTTGAGTATTGAGGGTTTCCCGAATTGCAGAGCTTCTGACTCTGTCGAGTTTTGTCAGCCCTGCAACCCCTCGAAGGAACCTCATTTCAGCCGCTTGGATTCGTGTCCGCATTCTTTCGGTCATTACCCAACTCTCATGTCCATAGGTGAGGATGGGGACATAAACTGTATTGAAGACAGCCAGCTTTGCCTTCTGGCTTAACTCCTTCAATACTACCGAACGGCCAAGCTCCCGCAATATTGAGCTTGCTAAGCCAATTCGAGTATCTAGCTCTATGTCCCATTTTCCATCATTCGTGAATATGGACCCAAGGTATTTAAACTTCTCCACTTGTCTCATTGGGACTCCACTTACATTTAGAGTGCACTGGGATGGTTGTCTTGAGACCACAAATGTTTCAGTTTTGGCCACACCGATCTTCATTCCAGCGTCTACACAAACAGCTAAACCTATCCAGGGTCTGCTGGAGGTCATCTGTGGAAGAGCTAAGCAGAACTAGGTCATCTGCAAAAAGCAGACGTCCAATGCTACATTTTCCAATTCTGACACACTCACTGCCTCGGCTGTGCCTATCAATCCAGTCCATAAATATTATGAAAAGGAGGGGGTGATAGAACACACCCTTGGCAGAGGCCAACGGAGACTGTGAAAGGTTCAAACTTTGTGCTGTTTACCCTGACACAAAACTCTGGGCATTCATACAGGGACTTGATGGCAGCTAATAGTTGACCATCCACTCCATACTCCTGTACTACTTGCCAAAGCTTATCCCGAGGAACCCGGTCATATGCCTTTTCCAAGTCCACAAAACTAATATTCCTAATATATTCCTAATTTTGATAAAATTAAAGAAACCATCCAGCCGCTTTCTGTGCTGTAGATTTATCAAAAAGCAAGGCATTATTAGTAAATTAAATACATGAAACGAAGGAACATTTTCATTTAAATTTAAATAATCCCAACTTCTGGAATCTGAAAGTACTCTAAAAGGCATTCTCAATCAAGACCATTTCTAGTTAATTTCTTGTATTTCGCTATCCTCGGCCCGACGATTTCATCCATAAACGTAGATTAATTCGTAAGTTTGAAATATCAGAAGGAAGAAACCACCACAATATTCAACCAATAACTAAGTCTAACTCCAACAGCTGGATTATAAATTTAACCAATTCGCAACTAAATGTTTCGTCTAAAGGTCTCGATTTTGCTTGTCTCCTCGACTATACCTTACAAATCATGGTAAATGTAGAAAAAGATATCAGAGATTTAAGTACAGATGAAGCTAATCAATTACGTTTTGAGAATGCCCAAATTTTATGCAAAGAAAAATCACCTCCTTTAAATGTACCAGTCTTAGAAGTACAAGCTCTTCGCTCTCTACGCCAGAACACCAATATTGTCATCATGAAGGCTGTTAGAGGTAAAGCCATTGTTGTCATGAATACCACCGAGCATAATCGTAAAACTAATATCTTATTAAGAGCTAGATCAGCCTACATGTTATTAGCAGGGATTCAACAAAAACTCAAATCAATAAACTAAATAAATTATTAGACAATCTACAGTTTGTACAATCGTGGGAAGCTACTACTGTTGAGAAGTCACGAATTCATGATGCCCATCCGCTTTGTCTCTATGGTCTTCCTAAAATACACAAGGAATACAACCCACTATGCCAAACAGTGAACTGTATTAGTTCTCCAACTTACTACTTTGCAAAACATCTCTCCCATCATCTTCGGAATCTTACTAGACATATCAGCTCTTATACTGTATCAAAAACAATCTTCACTTCAAAGAGAAAATAAAAGATCTACGTTTGTCTAATAACGAGATTATGGTTTCTTTTGATGTAGTCTCCCTATTTACCAACATGCCATTACAAGAGACTTCAGTTTTTACAATCCATTTCCCGGAAGACATCGTCAACCTATTTAAATTTACCATCAACGCAGTCTATTTTACATGCCATAATAAGTTGTTCAAACAAATAAAAGGAACAGCAATGGGCAGCCCTATCTCACCAGCCTTTACATATTATATTATTTCATGGAGTATTTAGAAAAATAACTCTTTGATACTATATTCTCTCATCCTTGTATATGGTTACGTTTTGTTTGACGATATATTCGCAATGTGGTTCCACACCGAGTCACAATTACTCCAGTTCCTAGAGAAAATAAACAACTTGCACTCTCGTATCAAGTTGACCAATGAGAATTCAATAACCAACTATCTTTTTTTGGATACCGTAATCATTCGTAATTCCACAGATCATGTGGAAATTTCAGTTTATCGGAAGCCAACCTTTACTGGCAAACACATCCATCCATCTTCCCAACATCATTCATCACACAAAATGGGTATAATCATACGATCTGCTCTTCTGATCCTCTTTTGTTCGATGAACTGATTAAATTGAAAAGCAATCTGAAATGTAATGAATACCACGAAACTAACATTAAAAAAATATTCATAATTATCATCCTTCTACCAGATGTGAAAAATATTTCAATACCCTACCTTAAAGGAATCTCGGAACAAATAGCAAGGTTTTTTTGTAAATTCAATCTATATTCCTTGCTTGCTTCAAACCAGTTCGAAAACTATCTTCCTTCCTACCATCAACAAACGATACATTACCATATCTTTCCTTACCAAGTGTCTATCAAGTACTCGTGTCATCTCCTATGTTGGACAGACTAGCCATTCTGCTTTGATTAGAATTGAGGAACATCAAGTTTATATTACATTTTTGGAATCTGACAAGTCTGGCCTTGCCTCTCAAGCTACAGACACTAGGCACAGAGTTCTTAAGAACCAGACAAAACTTCATCACTCCAGCAAGTTCAAATTCGATCGTCTTTTCCTTGAAACATGTGAAATGCTAAGAAATTATCCGAACTCGAAGCGATTAGACTGTATGCCAATATCCAAGTTTTGAGAAAAGATCACTATTAATTCTTCATAAGTTTTTTAATTAATAATTATTTTAAATATTTTTATCTATTCAACTTACTTCAATTGTTTCTTTGATCTCTAATAGTGTAATATCATATGCTTCAGCTGCAACCGATACACGAGCTAATATACGCATAATTTATAGCTCATTATTTTGATTCATCTTTTGAATGTATCTAAAGGTCTGTCTCCCTGATGATGATATCCATATAGCGTTGGATGAAACATATTGGAGTTTTTGGCTTGTGTAAGCCACAAACAAACAAAGAAAGTTATTTAATATTATATGTATTTTCTGGTATAAATATAAATTTGAATGTTTCGAGGAGTACATGCCGTCGCCTGCCCTAAATGGAAATGTGTCTTGACGGAAATCAGATAATAATAAAAATAACTAGGGTTAAAAGAGTTCCACCCTTTGGCAAATAAAAATATGTGTTAGATGATTTGATCCTGTTGCTCTTGTTAGTATTAAATGATAATTTATATCGCAGCAGTTGTTAGCTGAGATTTGACTTAGTTTTACATTATGGTAGGATGTACTCCGGAAAATTCATTTCCGCAAAGGAAGCGAAGGCCATTAATGAAAGCTTTAGTGATATCGCTTAAAGAAGTGAGAGCACACACACATAAAGTCAGTGGAGAGTAAATCAGACTTTCTTCTTAGAAATGAAGATAAGAAAATTGTATGATGAAGCATACTTCATTTTTTTTTAATGCCATATAATGAAGTATGCTGCTTATATGCAAGTTAAAACGAATAAAAAATCGTCAAATTTTCGAATCAAATGTAAAAACAAGGGATGGTGACTTGAGATTGGCTCGTATGCAAATCTGGGATCACGTGAATCGTTAACTCGAGTAAAAAATGTTCAAAGGATACGGAAATTTAAGAAGAAAATTAACCCTAGTTTTGATATGGCACCTATATATCAATGGTTCGCTGCAGATTATTATTGCACATTATTATCATAAAACCATGACCTGTCATATCGATGCTACACTTATAATCACTCAAATGATAACAACAGTTTATTATTACAACACGAGCCTTCACAGCTTCGTTGGTTTCGATGGAGTCCTTTGGCTGGAAAGACCTGCGTTCGAATCCTGTTGATGCACAAACCAAATTGAAAACTTCGTTTTTCTCCCTTCAGTAAACATGTACGTTTATGATGAAGTTCAAGGCACTGATTCAAAGATGAGTTTGAAAAATTTATCGCTTATTGGTTTCCAGAAAAACTGAAACCAGGATTTTGTTACAATGTCAAATTTTTTGTTTTTGATTGTTGTTGTTAATGCTGCTTCGCATTATGACGGAAGCAACTAAAGCTGTGAGCTAGCGTAGTAAGTTTCATAATTGCAAATGTTCTTCTGGCCACTATGTCTGTTTTGTGGAATGAAAATACCCAAGTTTCCTGGAGGATAAACCTCTCGATCTCTGTATGAGTCCAGATAACTCAGTTGAAAAGCCGTTATAAAGGTTCTTTGCGTTCTAGACGCGAAGAACCAATTTCTTCGCGTCTACAAATTTCTACAAAACAATTTCATTTTCTAACATTAATGTTTTCTATTAGTTTTAAAAGACAGTGCGTGGTGTATTATCTCCGAAAAGTAATCTGCTAGCATATCTGGATTCCATTTCCTTGCATCGTTGTCTTTAGTTGATGTGTGTGTCCTGGTGGAATCTTTTGCCTTTGCTCATTACACACAAGTTCATCAGAACAATCTAAATGGAAACGGGGAAAATCTATTATTAAAAATGCATTCCACCCAATCTTTTCCAGGAAGTTTTCAACCAGTTCGACATAATTTGCAGATTTTTCTTTTCCTAAGAAATTTTCCCGGTACAGTTTGGTAAGGCTTCCGCATTGGTTTTTAACACTGCCAAACGTTCAAATGACAATTCTTACCTTTCTTCACTTTTATGATTTTGGGACCAACAAAATGCCTCTTTATGTGATTTAGCATATCTAAGTCTTGAAGTTAAGTTCATCGATTTCAATTTATTTCTTCGCTTGTTTCTTTCTTTAGCAGAATGTTTCCTGGGGCCTAGTTTAAAGTGAAGTGGGATCAGTTTTTTTTTTTTTTTTAAATGCTTACGAAGGGTTCTTTCATCACACTTTTGACTCCTTATTGTATTGTACAACCATTCTCTGACAATATGATGATAAGTTTTCGGTTTGACTCTTTGCACTATTCACAAAAAAATAATTAATTAATTAAAAATAATAATAGTAATAAAATAATAAATAAATAAATAATAAAATAAAGTGAGTTCCTGGATACCATTATAAACAGAATGAAATATTGTTGTGAGTGGTGTATTGCTGTGAGGAGTGACCTGGAGCTCAATTAGTAGTAACAATTATTGCTCCTGCAAAGCTCTTCTAAGTCTCTCGGAATTCCCAGAGTTCCCAGCCTGTAACTCATTGTCACTTCGGAAATGGAGTAATTGAATATCTTCGAAGATCTTCATTATCATTGTGGCAATTGATTGGATTTCTGTTGTTCTATGAAAAGAGTTATTCCTAATTCTGCTATTTATTTGTACGCATTGGTCTCAAGTTCTCTCCCTAGCAGAAAATCCCTACTTGCAATAGCAGGACAGCTGAAATGGCAGGACGAGGAAATGTTCCTCTAATTAGTGACTAGCAATCATCTTTCTTCTGCAACCCTAGCTTCATCATAGTTACCATGAAGCTTAGTTAGCACCATCAGCTTTTGTGTGTATGTAACATGTTTAAAGAGAAATGCAACTTGTAATGCGGCTCTTGCAAACAATTTCTCCATCTCCCTCTGTTCGAGTTAATTCTGAACTCTGTACTGTCACTTGATTAGCACCACACTGTTGTATCTTCAGAAAAAATCCTCGTAAGCATCTGGATTATGACAGAGATATTGTTCCGTTGAAACGTTCAAAGCCCCCCCCCCCTTTTTTATTTATATATTAATTCTTTTAATACTAAATCATTAACGTTTGTGATGCACTCTGTTCAAAATATAGACTAAAATTATTTTGGTATCTTAGAACATAAGAAAACTAGATTTTCCACACTAAGATACCCTGACAATTTTATACAAAAAAAAAAAAAAAAAAAATAGAGGGTGGAGTTATAAAGGATGGCGAATTTTGGCAGTGTATGTAATTTATTTTTCGCCTGTTTTATCTATTTCATCTAAAATGTAATTACGTAAAAAAAAAAAAAAAACGAGTCAAAGTATTTAGAAAGCAGTAGGTTAGTTGGCTGACATTGTTTTAATTGTCAAATAATAAATCAAACAAATTAAATAATAACAGTGTTAGCAAAGTAGCACCTTTTAAAGTGCAGCCGATCTCTTGATTTCTCAGTAGTTAACTCACTTTTCTTTTTCTTTACATATAACTTTTTTTTTTCTTCTTGATTATCAGTTTACTTCATCAGACACGATGAACACATTAGATTGTTGCTATTCTGGAATGCAGTTGTGAAATCCAGGCAGACAATCCATTTATTAATTAAGGTCATAACTCGAACACTGACATTTTGCTTAATAGCTTCTGGGCAATTCATATAGCGAGTCTGGCCAACCGTCGTGGCTGACGATGTTCAAGTTTACTGTCAAAATTGGATTTATAGTTATCTCATATGAAGGATGTTAACTGCGATTAACTTGAAATGCAGAAGTTCCCCACTACACACTCACATCTGTTCTAATAATAGAACGTATGCTTATTTTCGTGTTTGAATATGTAAAGTTTCAAAAGATGCTTCCAAAGAAAAAATAAATAAAAAGTTTCTGCTACTTGCAATGCTGTTCTTCAGTGTCTGATATGAAATGGGATCATCTTTTCCTTCAGTTTTTATAGGAGGTAACTAAGTTGCCTCACCCCCCCCCCCCTCAATTAAAACGGCCCTAATTTCTATTGCGTAGTTATTTGTTAGTTTGTTCTAATTATACATGCAAGAGCTACATCGCCGTTAACAGAAAGTTTTGCAATAGCCAATTATTCCCCTTTAGGGATAGAGTGAAAGGGGAGATGGTGCCCTTTGGGTCATTGTCGGATTAAGATCCCCCTCCCCTTTTTTTAATCCAATGATAAAGAGATTTTGTATAAACTGTTATTTGGTCCTAATTTATGCAAGACAAGCAATAGCTCTATTAACTGAAAATTTGTAGAACAGCAAAAAATTAAAAAGAAATTAATTGTTAATTAACTAATTAATATAAAATAATAAAGCCTATTGAAAATTACAGCAGTTGACTAGATAATTAAGGCAATCTTTGCGTCCTTTCAACTAAATAGGTGTCCTTCCCCCCCCCCCCTACAGTATTTCGAAGGGAAATACAAGATTATATTTCCAAACGAATGTAGTGTACATTTTAATTAATAATTTTAATTGCTGATCTTTTGGGAGAAAAAAAAAAAGACAGAAAACAGACGAACACGTATACAGCGAAAGCTGTCTTTGCTCATCCCCCCCCCTCCAAAAAAAAAAAAAACGAAATTCACAAAATCGTAGAAGGTTAAGTGTGGGGGGGGGACAAGAATTTTTATTTTTTCTTTTAAACCTTTTCACTACGGGTTTAAATTGTAAATCTACAAATAGATTTTTCTTATTTTGAACTCATTTAAATACTTTTAGAAAAAATAACCCACTGGTCATATAAAATCAAAGAAGATAGTTACTACATTCTATTTTTATTTGATTTAAAAAATAAGCTACACAATAATATTACCACTCGTCACTTGAGTTGAATCTTCGTCTCAGCTCAACTAATAAGCATTGCGTTTAATTTAAGTATTGTGAATTTAGCGATTCCGGTACGTTTGACAGGGGAAGGGGTGAATCGAAAATCTGTTTGTAAATCAATCTATTTATTTCGAGAAATTTTTGTAAATCGAAATAAAATAGATCCTATGATTTTATATCGAACTACATACTAGTGATCAGGAGTATTTTCATTTATGGTGCTCAGAAATTTCGCGCAAGCTGAAATCTCGAACTCAATAAATAAAATAGAGCTCGTGATGATATAGACGGTATACGTCAGACCCAGGGAGACAATACAGCAAAAAAAGAGAGCGAAAGGTTTTGCACGAGCTCTGGTCACTAATGGAAAATGAACAGTTTGATTCAATGCTGCAGCGAACGATTACGATCTCAATGAACACGGCATCGAAATTGAAATCGTTAACAAAGCTACTCGAGATGAATTATAGTGAGCTACTGCCTATTAGTCTACAACAAAGATATTGTACCCGTTTGTTTAGCGATGTTTGTCGACAGCTGAAAGAAACTCCTAATTTGGAAATCTATGGCATGCAAGACTATTGGTTTATTGTGTTAAGTATTTTTGAAGCGCTGAGAAGTGCCTTTGAATCGCTAGAAGAAGTGATGGGTTTCCTAGTGACTACTCGAAGAGGGACCAAAGCTATCAGGATTACTTTAGTTTATAATTTGTTAACATTAATCAGTATTTTAAATTTACCGCGGAGCGATGCTGCTGCTGCTCAAGAGTTCGCTTTACGATTGCATAGTGCAGAAGTGTACAGCAACAATCTACGAAACAATCTTCGAGCATTAACAAATTTGTGCGTTAAGTTGTACGGACATTACAAAAGAATGGTGATTATCAGATCAAGGATACGCAAAACAAGGATTCTGATCATCTCCTTTATGCCAGTTGTGACAAGTTCTGTGGCTTTCTTTCAGTTACCCCCCAACTTGACTCGTGATCATTATATCTTAACTCAAAGAGAAGTCAAAAATTTCACACATGGTTGCTTTCTCCTACGTAAAGCAACGGCCTCTATGCTCATGAGATCCTTGCTACTTCACGATGCTTCCAACAGACTCCGAGAATCTTCAATAATGCCAAGAGATGAGTTGCAGCAATTGTCATTACTCGTAGTTTCGAATGATGTACAGCCTGGTGACCATGAATATAATTCACTGCGTGATACGAAACTCATATTAGATGTATGCAATATTTACAACGTCGAAATCAACAGCGTATTAAACGAAGTTTATGAGATGTTAGTGGCAGAGGTGAATTGGCTTCAGAATATCCGTCACTCGTTACCACCTTTATTGCCATATGGATTTTAAATATATTTTTTTAAGTGTTCGACAATGACTACTTCCGTCGTTACCATTATAAGGAAATGTTTTAACTGTATATCCGCTTTATACACTTTTTAAAAAAAAAACTTATGATTTTTAAACTGTTTTTTGTAATAAAAAAATCCAATTTTCTGTACTTTTGGTAACCGTTGCGGTGATTTTGTAAACGCAGTAAAATCAGTGAGTAAATTTTTATTATTACCAAGTAATTTTTTTTAGCATATTTTAAAACTGCATTTTTTTTTTCTCAATTAAACGAAACAGATTTTCAAAGAATTCTGTAGTTACCCAATTTTTAGAATGTGCATAACCTTTCCCCTCCATTGTTTTTAGCAAAGGCTATCCTTTCCTTCCATAAACTTCGTACTTTTTTTATTTCAATATTAACAAAATGTAAATGACTGCTCAATGGTAGCGAGATTACTACACCATTTAGCTTTAAAACGGAATAACTGAAGAAAAGGTAGTCACTGGAATGACCAGTAATAAGAAATATTTATCTTAAAATTTTTTTTTTTAATTGTCTAAAGTAAAATAAAATTTCGCCACAAGAAATGAGGGGAGGGACTTGAACTGCACAAGAAAATAATTGCTAACAACACCATCAAAAGAAAGTAGACTACATTAGAAGTGAGTTGCATATAATTATATTATCTGAGAGAAACCATAGAAAGAGACAGGAAGATACAATTCCATGCAGTTTCCGTAAAAATACAAAACTGAAGTATTGAGCTATAAAATCCACAATACTTCCTCTGTTATCTATTGAGAGCTACTGTTGGATATTGCAATGATGCTGCGGGCGATTGTATTATCTTTTTGGTGAGTTCTCTGGCATGGTTTGTTTGATTTCCTGGGATGAATGGTTTAAAAAAAGTAGGGGTGGGGTTTCTAATACGGTCTAAGACGCAAGCAACTTTCATAAGAACTTTTCAAGTCCATACGCAGGTGGAAGGAATTTTCTCCTCCCGGAAGCTCTTTTTGATCTAACAGTCAAATGGACCAGATAATAAACGTAATCGACAGACTACAACGACACGAATGTTAAGTTTCCAGAAAGCTAAGTTACTTAGCCATGCATTCTAAGCCTAACGTAACGGGAAAATGAGATGAGTTACTCGTAAATGAATCCATTATAATCATGTTTATGTGAATTACGACAAAATTTTATTTTCGAATTTAAAAAAAAAAAAAAAAAAAAAAAAATAGAGGCACAGAGACCACATAACCAATTTTGGCAAGGTTCCCAAGGTGTTTTCTTAAGCCACTGTAGATCACCATACTTTTGAACATGTACCGTATTTTAAAAATGGAGGGAAGTTTAATTTCTTTTTCTTTTTATACAAATAGGAAAGTTAGTTGGTGTGTGCGTACTTATCTTCAGGTTTGGTGGAATAAGAAAACAGCACGATGAAATAATTCAGCATGCGTTTAATAGTTTCAATATTTCGTGTGTATATATATAACTGTTATAACATACGCGCGAACACACAATTACTCTTTCAGAAATGTTGGAAAGTTTCACACAACCACATTTATTTAGATTTGTCTTTTCTTATATAAGAAAAGACTGCTTCAAATTCTAAAGAAAATCTTTCAAGTTTGTATTGGAGTGAAGCAAGTAGTTTTTTCCCCATAGTCGTTTTACCAATGATTTGCCATAGTTGCGGCAGATATTTCTTGGGTTGAAAAGATCGACAAATTTCCCAATTTGTTTTATATGATCAGCAATAAGAAGGAGCCTTGTGTACCACTGGACCAGAGAGTGGAAGAAGTTGATCCTTAACAGAAGGGCAGCCAGCTTCCTATGAAGTTTTCGAAGTGCAGAGATTATATTTATTTAGAAGTCTGGCTATTTTTACTGAGATGCTCCGACTATGGGGAAAGAGCGGTATGTGGAGAGGAATGTGAAATGGTTGATGGGAAGAATAATTGTTTTCCATTGGTATGAAAGTACGGTGAATAAAGGAGAGTTCAGCTCTGGTGGAAACCTAGTTGGAAGAGGGTTCGGCAACTGTATTAAGGATTTTTATGATACCATTTTTTTGGGGGGGGGATAGGAAAGTTTGTTATCTACTTGTGCGGATAGGCTTTTCTATAAACTGAGGATGAATCCTATTGGGAAGATGTAAGTGTCCAGAAAAGACCGACTATAATTTTCTTTTTCAGTGATGAAATGGATTCTAGAGTGGGGTGGAGGATGTGTTAGCCATGTGGCCTAATTATTACATTTCTATTTATTTCATTATGTTTTCATTCTGTTAAACCTGAAGATTGGCTTAAACAAGCAATTAAAACTAAATATTGCTGCGTGAGTAGACTGCATCGTCTTCTCAATCATTAATAAACAAAGGGGGGGGGAGGGTGAATCTTGTTCTTTAACGTCAGGAGTCAGGAAAACCAATCTCCATCTTACGTTATTTATACAACTGGTTCATATAAAAAATATGTTCAGAATATATTCTAAAATTTCGATAAGTGTTTCAAAAAGACTTCAAACAGAAATATGTTGAAAATAATTTTGAAATGAAGTCATCTTTTCATTAAAGCGTTTGTACAGATATCTCAAATTTCATTACCCTAATTTCCAGGCTGTAAATATTCTTTCAATTATCCATAAGCCAACAATTGTTTGTAGTCATTTTGAGCCAAATAATCTGGTATTTCAAGCAGAAATACTATAACACGGGAGGAAATCTCTCTATTTGGAAAGAAATGGTCAAAAATTGCCTTGATTATAGTAATTTTTAAACTTTTTTTATGATAAACATTTTGTACTAATCACCTTGCTGTAACAATTCACTCATGGCAAAATAGTTCCTTGAAATCATAAAACCTTAAAAGTCGAAAAATTTTAAGAAATAAGACAACTTTTTAACAAATAAGACGATAATTAAGGCAATATTTTTTGCCATTTCTGTCCGAAGAAATGTCCTCCATGTTGTAGTATTTCTGTTTGAAATACAAGATTCCATCGATTCATCGTCACTCCCTAGCTTTATCAAAATATACGGTTTCACGAAATCGTCGAAGGGAGAAGGATGATTTTTAAAATATTCTCGCTACAGGTTTAAATATAAACCTAAATCCGGTTGTTGGATTTTAAGTTTAAGCTCATTTTTACGCTATTAAAAAAAAAAAAAATGAATCGCCGGATTAAATATAAAAACAAAGATCGTTACTACTTTATATATGTTTATTTATTTGATTTAAGAAATGAGCACTGCTACACAATATGTTGCAATTCGCGTCACTTCAGTATGCAAAGCCATCACTTCAACTAATGTAGTAATAAGCATTACGTATAATTTTATTCTTGTGAATTTAGTAATTCGCTAAGGTTTGTAGCGAAGCCAATCGAAAATGTTTGTATTAATATGTATTCTGAGAAACTTTGGGAAATCAAAATGAAATAAATCCTCTAAAAAATCCTTCGATTTTATATCGAATTACATACCGACGAGTAGGAATATTCCATTTATTGCACTCGCATATACGTCACGAAATTTGAAATCTCGAACTCAATAAATAAAATCTTTGCTGGTGGTACTATCGACTGAGGACGTTACGTGGAGCAGTTTAAGAGTCCGCCCGCGCTTTGTTCACAATGGCAAATCCTCCATTTCATCGTACTTTTCGGGAAGTGGTACAGGAAACATATGCTACTGCAATGGAAACGTCCTTAAAATTGGAACTGGTAACAATACTACTGGAGGTTGATCACAATGCGCTACTGTCCATGATTCGTCAACAAAAAATATGTAGTAATACTTTTAGCGAAGCTTGTCAATCTCTGAGGCAAAATCTTGATTTGGAAGTGATTCAAGCGCCCAAATATTGGTTGACTGTGTTAGGTATTTTTGAAATGTTGAAAGACTCGTTGGAAGTACTAGAAGAGGTGATGGGTGTTATGGTGACCACACGAAGATCTCTGGATGACGCTAGGATTGCTTTATTGTACAATATTTTAACATTATTCAGTCTAGTACAGTTAACACGCGGTCCTGTGCCTGATCACTGGAATTTGTATTTGCCTAGAAGACAAATATACAGCAATCTGGAAGAGAACAATATAAAATTAAGATTTGTGATCTTTAAACTTTCCGAATATAGACATACGATAGAGAACCTTGCAGAAAAGGTAAACAGGGCAAGTGAGCTGATCTC